>NW_022995748.1:0-2097 GCF_900245975.1 Drosophila guanche | reverse complement strand
ACAGTGGGTACAGTTCTAGGGGCTCCTTCAGTGGTATAATCGGTCATTCCCATTCTGGTGGTGTCTTGGGAAATAGCTGTGGTAGTGTCAGAAGCCAGTGGACTAATGGTAGATCGGATGGGCGTCGGGAAGGGAAAGAGTGCAGATCTCGGTGCTCCGCGAGTCGTAAAATAGAACATTCCCGTTCTGGTGGTGTCTTGGGGAATGGCTGTGGTAGTTTCAGAAGCCAGTGGACTAATGGTTGTTTCCCTAGAAATCGGTACTACAGTTGGTACAGTCCTAGGAGCTCCTTCAGTGGTATAATCGGTCATTCCCGTTCTGGTGGTGTCTTGGGGAATAGCTGTGGTATTGTCAGAAGCCAGTGGACTAATGGTTGTTTCCCCAGAGATCGGAACCATAGTTGATACAGTCCTAGGAGCTCCTTCAGTGGTATAATCGGTAATTCCCGTTCTGGTGGTGTCGTGGGGAATGGCTGTGGAAGTTTCAGAAGCCAGTGGACTAATGGTTGTTTCCCTAGAAATCGGTACTACAGTTGGTACAGTCCTAGGAGCTCCTTCAGTGGTATAATCGGTCATTCCCGTTCTGGTGGTGTCTTGGGGAATAGCTGTGGTATTGTCAGAAGCCAGTGGACTAATGGTTGTTTCCCCAGAGATCGGAACCATAGTTGATACAGTCCTAGGAGCTGCTTCAGTGGTATAATCAGTCATTCCCATTCGGGTAGTGTCTTGGGGAATGCCTGCAGTAGATTCAGAAGCAAGTGGAGGAATGGTTGTTTCCCTAGAAATCGGTACTACACTTGGTACAGTCCTAGGAGCTCCTTCAGTGGTATAATCGGTCATTCCTGTTCTGGTGGTGTCTTGGGGAATAGCTGTGGTAGTTTCAGAAGCCAGTGCACTAATGGTTGTTTCCCTAGAAATCGGTACTACAGTTGGTACAGTCCTAGGAGCTCCTTCAGTGGAATAATCGGTCATTCCCGTTCTGGTGGTGTCTTGGGGAATGGCTGTGGTATATTCAGAAGCCAGTGGACTAATGGTTGTTTCCCTAGAAATCGGTACTACAGTTGGTACAGTCCTAGGAGCTCCTTCAGTGGTATAATCGGTCATTCCCGTTCTGGTGGTGTCTTGGGGAATGCCTGTGGTAGTTTCAGAAACTGATGAACTGATGGTTGTATCCATAGAAATCGGTACAACAGTTGTTACAGTCCTAGGAGCTCCTTCAGTGGTATAATCAGTCATTCCCGTTCTGGTGGTGTCTTGGGGAATGGCTGTCGTAGTTACAGAAGCCAGTGGACTAATGGTTGTATCTTTAGATATCGGTACTACAGTTGGTACAGTCCTAGGAGCTCCTTCAGTGGTATAATCGGTCATTCCCGTTCTGGTGGTGTCTTGGGGAATGGCTGTGGTAGATTCAGAAGCCAGTGGACTAATGGTTGTTTCCCTAGAAATCGGTACTACTGTTGGTACAGTCCTAATAGCTCCTTCAGTGGTATAATCGGTCATTCCCGTTCTGGTGGTGTCTTGGGGAATGCCTGTAGTAGATTCAGAAGCAAGTGGAGGAATGGTTGTTTCCTTAGAAATCGGTACTACAGTTGGTACAGTCCTAGGAGCTCCTTCAGTGGTATAATCGGTCATTCCCGTTCTGGTGGTGTCTTGGGGAATAGCTGTGGTATTGTCAGAAGCCAGTGGACTAATGGTTGTTTCCCCAGAGATCGGAACCATAGTTGATACAGTCCTAGGAGCTCCTTCAGTGGTATAATCGGTAATTCCCGTTCTGTTGGTGTCTTGGGCGATCGCTGAGGTATACTCAGTAGCCCGTCGCCTCACGGTTGTGTCCCTAGAAATCGGTACTACAGTTGGTACAGTCCTAGGAGCTCCTTCAGTGGTATAGTCGGTCATTCCTGTTCTGGTGGTGTCTTGGGGAATAGCTGTGGTATTGTCAGAAGCCAGTGGACTAATGGTTGTTTCCCTAGAAATCGGTACTACAGTTGGTACAGTCCTAGGAGCTCCTTCAGTGGTATAATCGGTCATTCCCGTTCTGGTGGTGTCTTGGGGAATGGCTGTGGTAGATTCAGAAGCCAGTGGACTAATGGTTGTTTCT
>NW_022995747.1:8421459-8586118 GCF_900245975.1 Drosophila guanche | reverse complement strand
TTTATTTGGCAGAGAAAGAGCTAAATAACAAAACACAAATTTTAGCGCCAGCCTTATTTTAATGCAAGAGAAATTTATGTTGGATTGCAGATTCGTATGTTTGTTTGTGTGTACATAATTCATCATAATCATAATGATATCTGCCTATGTATATTCCGTTAATTAAACATCTAACATGAACATCTTAACAACAGAGTACTGTTACTCATCAGCATACAATAGCAAATTTAGGCTGAACAAACATAATCTTCCGACAATGGATTATAAGTTCAAGGTAAAATTAAATGTTAAACGAAGTCCCCAACTAAATGAACATATGTACATACCATACGCACTTACATTTTTCTCGAGAGACAATGAAGTGAATAAAAGAACAAAATATTGCTTTAAGTTGGTGGCCTACTTTCTCTCCTGGCAGTACATGCCTTTCACTAAATCTAAATAAGATCCATTTTTAAATGCTGATAAATGCTATGCCGTCTCCCCTTACCGACGAGGGGATTGCTTATTTTCGGGTCAGTGGAACCTGGTTAAGAAGCCACAATACATATTTATGTCTTGTATATGTATTGTACCTGTTGTATGTAGATCTGTACAGCAGAAATCAAACTTTTTTTTGCGTTAAAATAAGGCTGGCGCTAAAATTTGTGTTTTGTTATTTAGCTCTTTCTGTGCAAAATAAAGTGTCCAGAAATTGGAATCACCACAAGAACAAGGTGGTCCTAATTTTCGAGATTCTTTTGTATTTCGAATATGAATTTCGCATTCCTTGAGGGTCTGCTGAAGATCTTTTACTGTGGGGGGAACTACCCGCACCAGCAGCTTATGCCTGAAGATCTACAGATATGTAATATGTACATATATAAATATGCACAAAAATACATAAAATTGATCTCCTTACTGATTTTCATTTAACTAATCCATTCATTTAATAATAACAATGCCAAATCAAAAGTATCTTTATTTGGCCGTACATTTCTCCTGATTTGTTCCATCGAAATTTCTGGATTCCCAAATAAAACGGTTTGTTGTGGTAGGTCAAGTATGTACATTGGCAGAGAGAAAAGTCGAGAAATTTCGTTCACAATTCACCCTCTCTTCCAACACAAACCCATTGTGCTCTCTCTGCTTCCAGCTTCCAAGACTTGTTGTCTCGCTCTGACGCATGCGATTCAGGGTAACATTCAAGATATTTCTAGAAGAGAGCTCTCGAAGTTTCGCAGCCAGAGCGGCCGGGTATAAATACAGCCGACAGTTTCTCTTCGCAGCAATTCAAACCAAACAAGCGAAGAGAAAACATCTCAAAAGCAAAACAAGCGAAAAACCAAAACTAACTGTGAAAAACAAAGTAAACAGTTTCCTCAATTTGAAAAGAAAAGAAGAAATAAATATAGTAAACCCATTGAGAAGAAAAAACTACTTGCGATAGTAAAAGCGGAAATTAAGAAAAGTTTCAGTACATTTTCAACGCATCAAAAGCATAAACAGAATCAGCAACAGCAACAGTAACAGCAACAACATCAGCAGAATGCCTGCTATTGGTATTGACTTGGGCACCACGTACTCCTGCGTGGGTGTCTACCAGCACGGAAAGGTGGAGATTATTGCCAATGACCAGGGAAACCGGACGACGCCCAGCTATGTGGGATTCACAGAGTCGGAGCGACTGATTGGCGACGCTGCCAAGAACCAGGTGGCGATGAACCCGAAAAACACAGTCTTTGACGCCAAGCGCCTCATTGGCCGCAAGTACGACGATCCCAAGATTGCGGAGGACATCAAGCACTGGCCATTCAAGGTGGTAAGCGATGGAGGCAAGCCCAAGATTGGAGTTGAGTTCAAGGGCGAACACAAACGCTTTTCCCCGGAGGAGATCAGCTCGATGGTGCTGGTCAAGATGAAGGAGACGGCCGAGGCTTATCTAGGCCAAAGCATCACAGACGCAGTCATCACAGTGCCTGCCTACTTCAACGACTCACAGCGCCAGGCCACGAAAGATGCTGGCCGCATCGCAGGCCTAAACGTGCTCAGAATAGTAAATGAGCCGACGGCGGCCGCGCTGGCCTACGGCCTGGACAAGGATCTGAAGGGTGAGCGCAATGTGCTCATCTTCGACTTGGGCGGTGGCACTTTTGACGTGTCCATCCTGACCATCGACGAGGGATCCCTGTTTGAGGTGCGGGCCACAGCCGGAGACACTCATCTGGGTGGTGAGGACTTTGACAACCGATTGGTCACACACCTGGCAGATGAGTTCAAGCGCAAGTTCAAGAAGGATCTGCGCTCCAACCCACGTGCTCTGCGACGTCTTCGAACGGCGGCCGAGCGGGCCAAGCGCACCCTCTCCTCCAGCACGGAGGCGACCATTGAGATAGATGCGCTGTTCGAGGGACACGACTACTACACCAAGATAAGCCGCGCACGCTTCGAGGAACTGTGCGCCGACCTGTTCAGGAACACATTGCAGCCGGTGGAGAAGGCCCTGACCGATGCCAAGATGGACAAGAGCCAGATCCATGACATCGTACTCGTAGGAGGCTCCACGCGCATTCCGAAAGTGCAGAGCATGCTCCAACAGTTCTTCAACGGAAAGAGCCTCAACCTGTCCATCAATCCAGACGAGGCGGTGGCCTACGGCGCTGCTGTCCAGGCCGCGATCCTCAGTGGCGACCAAAGTGGCAAGATCCAGGACGTGCTGCTGGTGGATGTGGCGCCGCTCTCCCTGGGCATAGAGACTGCGGGCGGAGTGATGACGAAGCTGATCGAGCGCAACTGCCGCATTCCCTCAAAGCAGACCAAGACATTCTCCACGTACGCCGACAACCAGCCCGGAGTGTCTATCCAGGTGTACGAGGGCGAGCGTGCGATGACCAAAGACAACAACGCTCTGGGCACCTTCGAGCTGTCGGGAATTCCGCCAGCACCACGAGGAGTGCCTCAGATCGAAGTCACTTTCGACCTGGACGCCAACGGCATCCTCAACGTCACTGCCAAGGAAATGAGCACGGGCAAGGCCAAGAACATTACCATACAGAACGACAAGGGTCGCCTATCCCAAGCCGACATCGACCGCATGGTGAACGAGGCAGAGCGCTACGCCGACGAGGATGAGAAGCAGCGCCAGCGCATATCCTCACGCAACAGCCTGGAGGGCTATGTCTTCAACGTGAAGCAGGCCGTGGAACAGGCATCCGATAAGCTGAGCGAGGCCGATAAAGCATCCATACTGGAGAAGTGCGACGAGGCCATCAAGTGGCTGGACATGAACACCACCGCCGAGAAGGAGGAGTTCGACCACAAGATGGAGGAGCTCTCCAAGCACTGTTCCCCGATAATGACAAAGATGCATCAGCAGGGAGCTGGGGCGCAAGGTCCAGCGACTGGAGCCAGCAACTGTGGTCAGCAGGCGGGTGGATTCGGTGGCTACTCTGGACCCACCGTCGAGGAGGTTGACTAAGGATCGTAGTCAGACCTCGAAGCCATAGAGGAGATATTTACATTGAATTATTTCATAGTTCATATTATGTTTGACTGATAAGATTGTTTAGCGATATTTGGTATTAGAATGTGTAGTATTAGCTTCTCGAATTATTTTAGTTTTATGTTAACAACAAATTTAAATTCCTAAGTTAAAGAAAGGTATAAAATAAACCATAATATTATTTTAAAGAACTCTCACATCTTTTTGATTTTGGTTTTAATTTTGCGGGTTCCAGTAAGGATAGAAAACCAAGCAAGAGATATATTTGTCTCGCTCACACTGCGTTCTTGGCAGTAAGGTTGATTGGCGGCAGTAGTCCAACGGAAAAATGTGCGCCCAACAGCACAAAACAAATCAATTTGTGTTGGAGATTGTGATTTGTGATATTTTTAGTTTTAGCCTTATTTTGCAAATAATATTGCATATAAAATCCAATAAAAAGAAGTGATAAAAAAACCAATCGTATGCAGAATTGGTTCAACAATCGTATAAAATTATAGTTTTAGCGCTGAGAATCTTAAATAGCTGGTAATATTAAGCAGAATATCAAAACAGAGTAAAATGTTTTTGGATATACGGTATAGAATGAAAATTAAAAGGTTTATATTTATATTTCTGAGGGTGTGGCGGTATATTTTGTCGATAAGTCAGCGGTCATACTGTTCGCAACCGCCTACAATTGTTATTAAAAAGTTTAAAATTTGGTTTTAAACAATGGAGCCACCCTATGCACCGTTGAGCGAATCCTGCGCTAAGGCGCTGGGTGACAAGGTGTACGAGAAACGGAAATTGGCCTCGCAAGAGATCGAAAAGTACGTAGAAACCAAACTGATTCGTCACGACTTATCAAAACATTTTCACCGGACTCTGTTGCACTCACTGCATTACCATGAAGAATGGTGACGGAATTCAACCACAAGAACAACTCGGGGCAGATTCGTAAACTCATTGAGGTGCTGTCCAATGACTATGCCACATCACGGGACGCAAATCGACGCAAAGGGGCTCTTATCGGACTGGCAGCCACTGGCGTAGGGCTGGGAAAGGTATGTTTTTGTTTATTAGTCATGGAACAAACAAGTCGCAGAACAAAAACCTGGTACATAAATTTTTACTGATTGTTTTCAGGACTCGGATAAGTACGTCAATGAGCTTGTGACGCCCATACTGAATTGCCTTTCCGATCCAGATTTGCGCGTTCGTTACTTTGCCTGTGAATCGCTGTACAATGTGGTCAAGGTAGCCCGATCCGCTATTATACCCTTCTTCCCAGAGCTATTCGGTGCACTCTCCCGACTAGTGACTGACTCTGATCAAATGGTGAAGGATGGCAGCGAGCTGCTGGATCGTTTGCTAAAGGTAAGCTTTGGATTGCATTGCTTTAGTAGTCGCCGAATAACTTTTCAAGTGTCCTTACAATAAAGGATATTGTTACAGAATCCTCACAGACCTTCAACCTGGAGGCTTTCATTCCACTGCTTAGAGAGCACATCTACGTGAAGGATGCGTTTGGGCGCCAATATGTAATCTCATGGATATCGATCTTGAATGCGGTCCCAGACATCAATATGGTCAACTATCTGACAGAGATTCTGGATGGTCTGTTCGTCATGCTCGAGGATAACACACCCGAAATACAACGCATGTGCGAGACGACGATCAGCCAGTTTCTGAAGTCAATACGCAACGACTCGTCTTCGGTGCGCATGGAGGACACCATCAACACGCTGATCACCCACGCCCAGTTGCCCAACGAACTGATCAAGTCGATTGCTATCACCTGGATACGAGAATTCGTGCAAATATTTGGCCCAAATGTATTGCCCTTTGCTGGTGGTATATTCACGGCCATTCTGCCCTGCCTCGAATACAATGTGGAATCGAAACGCAGTAAGAAGCATTCGATTTGGTAGCGTGGAAGGTTTAACAGCCTTTTATTTTTTCTTTCTTTTCTTTCTGGTTAGGCATCAAGGAGTGCGCCGTGTCAGTGAACAGCTCGATGATGCGACTCGTCTCCACCAAGGAACTCAAAACGCAGACCATTGCCAAGATTGACTTGCGTTCGATTATGGACGTGCTATCGCAGTACCTCACGCATAATTCAATGCACACAAAGATCGCTGTGCTGAAATGGATGCATCATTTGTTTACCAATTTTCCCAATGAAATGTCCATGCATGCCAGCAATTTAAATAATAATCTCCTGTCCACGCTAGCCGACAACTCTGATGAGGTGGTGCTCCAAAGTCTATCAGTTCTGGCTGAGATTGTTAACTCGCAGGACACAAGGGGTGAGCACAAAATCAAGCCATAACTTATACATTTTACGATGTTTCTTTTGTAGATTTAAATGACTTCAACAAGACACATTATCGCAAGTTTTTGCTGAGCTTATTGAACCTATTTAGTGAAGAGAAATTAATTTTGGAGAACAGAGCTAGCCTGATCATTAGGTAATTTATTCTTGGCCCTCAAATGTGCAATTAAAATTAACTGGGTGTCCATTCAACAGGAATCTCTGTGTGCTGCTGAATGCTGAATACATTTATCGCACATTTGCAGAGATCATTGCAGAGGAGGTGCCCAATTTGAAGTTTGCCTCCACTGTGGTGCGCCTGCTTAATATTATCCTATTGACCTCCACGGAGTTGTTCGAGTTGCGTACGAGCTTGCGGAACATATCCAACGTAAAGTCTGCCGATCTGTTTCAGTGTCTCTACAAGAGTTGGGCTCACTGCCCCGTGTCCACGCTGTCGCTGTGCTTGCTGGCGCAAAGCTATCAACATGTCGCCCAACTGGTCGTATTATTGTAAGTTACTTTGGCATATCCACACAACCCTTTGGCTTACCATTTCTCCACTCAAGTGGTGACGTTGAGGTGACCCTGGAACTGCTGAACGAACTGGATAAACTTGTGCAGTTGATCGAATCGCCAATATTTGCACCACTGCGACTGACGCTCGTATCGAAGGCGAACAATGGCGCCGATGCACAATATTTGGCGCACGCTCTGTTCGGGATTCTCATGCTGTTGCCGCAAACGGAGGCCTTCGACACGCTTCGCAACCGTTTGCAGTGTGTGCCCAACTATTGGGGCCAGGATCGCATGTAAGTTGATTGAATATACACCAACTTGTAGCTACTTACATCACTGTTTCCTATCTTTTCCTTAGCGATGAGCGAAACTCGCTGGAGTACAAAAGCGGGATCGATTTTGATGCTCTGGAACAGCACTTTATCAAATTGCAAAAGGCACACCGGGAACAGCGGATCGTGCATCGAAAGCGTAGCGTAATTACGCCGGAATAATACCCCACTTTAAGCATTTTATATTTAAATAGCCTGTGATTAATCGTGCAGTCAGTTCAATCGCATTTTTGTGTATTTTAAAAAACAAGAAATCCCCGAAACTAAGTCTTTGTTTGCTCTTCGATTATTATTTATATTTTCCAATGCCCGTTGGTAAAATTGTACAATGATGCTGATACATTTGCAGCAGGAAGATGGTTTGGTCCATGGTCAGTTCAGCCTTCGACAAGGTCTTTATACGGTGTTTGACCTTATTAAGGATCTCCACTTCTGGTGGTGTGAATGTTTCCACAATCTGAAACACAAAGCGTAAGACTTTTTTTGTATTGGTAGTAGGAAGGCCTAGAGTTACCTCAGCTATGTATTCGTCAGATTCTCCGCGTTCCTTCATGGTCTCCACTATGCTGTCCAGTCTTTGTGATTTTTCTATAAGACCCTTGTGCTCATTCTTCTCAAAGTTTGAACGCTCAATGGTGTTATAGAGCGACTTGTAGCAAATGTCCAGTAACATTCTCACAGACTACAATTAGAACGTTAGAAAATAATTTATTATGAATCTGTTAAAAGTGTCTTAATGGTCTTACATCTTTTTCCTTGATCTGAAAAAGATAAAACGCCTTTGCCAGACCATTGCCACCGCCACCAGCTTTCTTGATCGCCTTGACGTGTATAAACTGTTCCTGGAACAAATTGTAGGCAAGCGACTTGGCTTCCTTGGCTGGAATCATGGCCTCTTTTTGTAGATCCTCTTGCTCTATAAACTTCTTGAAACGTATTACTCGAAATATGCGTGCCGCCTTCGAACTAAAACGCTCAGTAATCACAGACTCGATGCACGCAAAGGCAAGCGATTGAAATGCGTGCTCCATATCCACAACATACAGTCCGCCGCCCATGTCACCCACTCTGCGCAGGAAGCCAAGGGAGTCGTCAGCTAAAATGGTTCAACAAAATATGTTACACACATATGCAAATCTCTCTGACAGATTGATAATACTTAATAAACTTATGTACTGATCCAAGTGCTTCATAAGATCCAGATTGTTTGATTTCTTCTCGATTGTCTGCTTTATGTCAACAAATGTGATTTGGTTCGAAAGTTTCTGTGGGTAGCAATAAAGGAACTATTTTTATGCGTGCTTTAAGACAATATAAAACTCTGTACCCACGCGCTGCCAAGGATCCGTTGTCTTGTACATTATCTTCAATATGAAGCGAAAGCACTCGGAAGCATTTTCACCCAGCTTGCGTTCGATGGAGTCTATCATAATGGAGTCCCGAAAGTCCTGATGGAAGCGGTCATAGTTGATGTTCCAAATCATGGTACTGTCGCCGGCTTCTGCCAATGTGGCCTCGCCTCTGCGGATCTTCTCTATCAGCTGAAGATCAATGTTGGGATGCCGGAAATAGTCGCACTCGTTGCTCTCAAACTTTGGCATCACCTCATCCTGCTCTTCCGACAATATTAGCTCCGGCCTCTTTATAATGTAATGATCGGTTATCATTTGAAGAAATGTGTTGCGGTAGGACTCGGCACCATCCGACTTTGTGTCTCCCTCTGATAGACACTTGATCAATATAGCGCTCGCGGTATCCGAGCCAGCGTTGACCAGCTCCTCTGCAATGGATGCACCAACGTTTCCATACTTCGTTTGCACCATATGTATGTAACTGAAAGGAGTTCTGGCTAGTTTTTTAAATGCCGTATTTTGTGGTGTGATGTCTATAGCTCACCGCGGGTAACGCAGCAGGCAGAGAATATCTTGGCGCCTAAGAGAGTATTCTGGCACAAATGGATTCAACTTGGATGCTTCGAAGCTCACCAAACGAAACTTAATTAGCACCGACAGTGCTAGTCCCACCTCCTTGCGGGAAAACTTTGTGGCGTTTGCGATTTGCGACAAGGTCCGCGTGGTCGCCGAAAACAAACAGTCCGACACCGCCTGCGACACTTTTCCGAAGCACTGCTCCACAATCGCAGAGCACAGGTGAGCGTAGTCCGCAGACATAATTGCTATAGTAATTTCCTTTGATTGTTTTAAAATTCGATTCGTGCGGCTGGACAATAACAAACAAAAAACCACCTCGTTGAATTCAGCTGTTTCGATATCGATAGAACGTTCGAACAAGTGATCGTTCATGGACACTGATTTCTGCTGACCTGTAATTCTGCTCATCGCTACATGGCAGGGCGGCAAACCCATCAAACTATATATTTACAACATATTTAAATGTTCAGATAACTAAAAATATTATTATTCCAAGCTTTTCGGTGATTAAATGCGCTTAATTCGAGCGATATAATATATCGATGGACACATCGCGCAATTCGAAAATCATCGTCTCGATACCGTAGTACCATTCGGTACCATTACATTCACCGAAAAAACAACATAGTTTTACAGATAAAGTTACCGTTTTATCTAATTAAATTTAATCTTAGGGGTCTTACCAATGGCCACATGTTGCACCCAGTCGAAAACTACATCAAGATTCTGGGGTGAAACCCGCGGCCACTATCAGCAATACGCGCGGCCCTTCATTATAAATACAGTTCTCGCCAACATCTTTTTCTCGGTTTCATCTTCCAAGGGGTCCAGGAACAAATACTAAAAATCTTTCAGGTTAGAAATTGCGTCAGGATTAAGTGGCGATTTATGTATAACTTATTTCTATTACCTGCACAGTGTCTGCAACTATGTCGGACGTGGATTCAGAGACAGAGTCTCAAGGTCAGGGCGTAAGTGCTCTCGATGAGTTTCGCGAGAGTTGGCAGCGGGAGCTACAAGTGCAGGCGGAGCACACACAGGCGGACACCGGTTCAACTGTACATGCCAGTGAGGCTGATCTCCTGCAGGCCAAAGCGGAGAGTCTGTACCGCACGGCCGTGCAGCTGGAGCAGAGAGGCAAGGTCTACGACGCAATACCTTTCTACCGCAAAGCCACGCAGATTGTGCCCGATATTGAGTTCAAGTTCTATGAGCAGCAGAAACTAAACAATGAGGTCAACAAAAAGTATCACAATCTGGCCAACGACTTCTCCAAGCAACTTGATCTCGGGCAGCAGCAGGCCGAAGGGACAGAAGGCGACCACAAGTTGATTGACAACTTGTATGAAAAGTTCCAGCATGATCTACGCCAAGATAGTGCGTACAAAGGCAAGCTAATGGCATCTAGCCGCGACCCCGGTGTTCTCTCCACCGGACTACACATCTCTGATTTGCCGCCCGAAATTGTGATGCGAATTCTGCGCTGGGTGGTATCCTCCCAGCTGGATATGCGCTCACTGGAACAATGCTCCGCTGTCTGCAAAGGCTTCTATGTGTATGCACGCGACGAGGAGCTCTGGCGACTGGCATGTGTAAAGTAGGTCCATGCATGCACATTTTATGCTCACATCTAATAATCTGTTTGCTTGCAGAGTTTGGGGCCACAGCATTGGTACTTTGGATGCCCAAGATGCTGAGAATTCCACCGTCTACTACTCCTGGCGCGACATGTTTATTCGGCGGGAAAGAGTTAACTTCAGCGGATGTTACATCAGCAAGACCACGTACCTGAGAATGGGCGAGAACAGTTTCCAGGACCAATTCTATCGACCTGTCCAGCTGGTGGAGTATTATCGCTATATTCGATTTATGCCCGATGGCAAGGTTCTCATGATGACCAGCGCCGACGAGCCAGCGCAGGGTGTCACCAAGATACGGAATGTGCACAACATACGTCCAGATGTTTTGCGTGGTCGCTACCGGCTCTTTGGTGACACAGTGACTCTGGTGCTGCAAAAATCATCACAGTCGAGGCCAACCACAGGGCATCTGCGCCAGAGACGTGGCAGCGTCATGCCTTTGGACGAGGACTCGAATGCCACGCAGTTTCTGATTGAGCTGCGCATCAGCCACTCACCCAAGCGTCGCTGCGCCCAGTTGGTCTGGTCGCACTACGCGCTGGTGCAGAAACGCAACAAGGTGGACACCAGCTCGGAGTTTGACCTGACGGAAGCAAAATATCCATCGCTGTGGTTCTCGCCTGTCAAGAGCTATCACCTAGACGCCGATGCACCATTGGTATAAGCTATAATAAACGTTCCTGTAAGAATGGAAATAAAGCAAACAACACCTTCGAGTGGAGTGGAAATAACGAGATATCTTTAGCAACTATCTTTCATCGGCATGTCTAAAAGCGTACAACGTTCTTAACGACTAGAGCATAAAATCTTCCTAGGACAATTGAGAAGCTTAGCTTTCCCCCCTCTTCTATTACGTGAATGCAGTTTGCGTTTAAAATGTTCCTTTCTCTGCGACTAGCAGCTACAGCGTGAGTGGGTGGCAATCTAAGATTCGGACTGCACAACTATTTGCTCGTACCGCATCAGGTCGGGTGTATCCCAGCAACTCTTGAGGCAAGTGAAGACCAGCACGTTGCCGTACTCAATGGGTACATTGCAGCCATTGTGCTGGAATCGTAGCTTGGGAATCAGCGTGGGTAGCAGCTGCACCTCACAAATGGTTTCGCCCTTGCAGTTCTGACACTTGGGCAGAGGATCGTTAAGCGGTGCCACCAGCAATGGCAGCGCATCTCGGGAATACCTGTTATAAGAATTTATGGTTATTATTCATATTTATAAAGAGCAATGTTTTCTGGGATGTATTTACCTCAGTACTTGGCCCGGATTTTGCTGAATGGTTGTTATAAAATTGTGAAATATAATATCGCCATGGGCGGGCAATGCTTTCTCATAAGACTCGTGATCATCACACGGCTCGCCGGACGATGAGGCACCACCACCACCAGCCATTGGGGAATGTGCAGGGTCGTCATCCCTCAGCTTATACTCCTGATAAAGGTCACGAATGTGATCCATGGATAAGGTGCCGCCGTAGTTGTCAAACTCCTCCACCTTGACCTTGCTCTCAACATCCACGGCAATGAAGTAGGACTTAAGGGTGAGATCCTTGATCTGGGAGAGGGGTCCCAGGGTGGCCGGTATTGAGGTGTGCTTAAGCAAAGCGATCAAGTCTCGTTCCGGCTTCTTTGGTGTATCAACGAGGACGACATCATTTTCGGGACCTTCAATTTCGGCACAAATCGTTGCCGTTGCACCAGCGCCAGCAACGTCCACCACACTGGGAGCTGCCGCTGCTGCACAGTTTGCATTTGGATCCTCATCTGCATTCTGGGGCGAGTTCATGTCGATTTGATTGAAGCCACAAACCAACTCATTTTCCACAGATGTGCTCTCGTCTTCGTCGTCTTCATCGTCACCAATCTTGACTTGTTCCTGCTTCACACATTCCTCCATATCCATTCCTCCCTTGGCGTACTGCAATGCATTCAGCCTTACATTCCCATTCCGCTCATTCTGCTCGTCGTCGGCTGTCATATCCATAGCCTCGTCCATGCTCTCCGAGACATCGTTGTGCCCGTTGCCACCGCTGCTGCCTTCAGTGTCGCCCCAATCATCGGCTCCACTGCACCAGTTCACTGGTCCACTGGATTTGGCCTTCTTCTTATACTTGGCAGGCGCTGCCGTTGTCTTGGCCGATTGCTCAGAAATCACATCAAACTGATTGTCCAAGTGCTGGGTGCGGACACACACCCAGCTCTTGGGGTTTTGCGAACAGGCGGGGCTCACACACCCGAACACATAGAGATTACGATGAAACTGAGATCGATCCAACGGCGCGTACATTTGCACTATCAACGGACGCACCGTACCGCACAGCGGGCAGGCGGGCACCGTAACCTCATGCCTGGGCCAGTCCTGTGTGTAAAAATCAATTTTAATTATCAACGCTCTTGGCCTCGGGGGCCCCAGCCACAGTTACATGTGCTGTGCCTTCTGAGTGAGTTACTTACGGGCAGGCCACCTATTTTGTTGGTGCTGCTATTCAGTAATTGCTCCTGTTTAATGGTAATCTCCTCATCTTCGTATCCCAGGTACACCGTCGACTTATTCTTGGCCATTTTGTAAAGGCTCTTAACACTAAAACAATAATTGAATCCGTTAGAAAAATCAATTAGAAGTAGTTTAAACACATTTTTTTTGGATTGTATATCTTACGACTTTTTATTTTACAAATTTGTATTTCAATGTTCCATTAAAATCACCCCTGGAAGCATAGGTGATTTGTGTTCAGTATGTAAATGTATGTAACATGTAGAGACACATGTAAGATGTATGAAACATGTATGAAAAACTGCGCGCGCAAAACAATAAGATAAGAAACTCTATTGTTTTCCTGAAAGGGAAACATAAGTAAATATTATAATAAGCTCGGAGTGGTTTGGGGTGCAGCTCTTCTATCTTTACAACATAATTGGGGGTAAGCTTCGGTTTATACATTGTAATTACTCCTTTCTTTAGCTAAGGAACACCGGATAATAATGATGCTTACGCCAAATGAGCGCAAACGGCTTATGGTCGGGAGCAACTAGTAATTTGTATAAGTAAAATGAATTTGTAGACTCGGTCGAACCAGCTTGGCTTTTTACTTAGAGATTTTGATTCCGAACTGGTTGCGAGGAGTTGCGGAAACAGATGAAAAAATCATTATTATCACCGGCTATCACTGGCTAATCACCGATTTCTTAGATTTTCTTTCTTTTGTTTTATTTGTATATTATCACCTACAAGAGAGGGAACAGTGTTCCTCCGCAAAGCAATCTTTGTCTCTCGTCTTATACCAGAAGCCACACCGAAAGATGTCAAACTACATCTAAGCTCTAATCTCAAATCGCCGCCTGATAACTTCATTATAACTAAATTTCTAATCATTCAAAATTCTTCTTCCCGATTCTCTTGTAACCGTCTGCATGGCCTGAGCACACTATTTTGCATGAATTCAACCAATGGGTAATACTTAGAAATCTGAACTGGGACTACCGAATACCGATATACGTGGATTGACATAATTTTAGAAATATAAATATTTAATTTATATTTACATTTATTACTCTTGTTATTCCTTAATAAACAGTTAATTCTTAATTGAAAATAAATAAATTATATATTCTATATATTTTCCATATTCCAAAATGAATATATTTTATTTTTTTTTTTTTATATTCAGTTTTATTAGTTGTCTCATTAGTTTTTCAAATTCCCTTCGCAAAGGAAAAGTGCTTTTAAATTCCCTTAACAAACCAAGGGAGCTTTCATGGTGCGAAATTTGCACCAAAAATTAAGGTAAATACGTCACAAAAATTCCAGTGGCGCCAGGTAAATTACACGGCGATTTCATCCCCCTTGATTTATTTCATACAAACGAAATCGTTCATGTCATGTTACATGAATCCTTCAACAGGTGCGAAAAAGGTGGGAGCTTTGAAAAGTTCGTCCTTTCTTACCTACTTGCCATACCTTGCGGCCACATGCCAAAGAGAGGATTTTCAGCAAAGAGAGGATTAGGTCAGCAAAAGAGCAAAATACTCTCTCCTCTCTCTTCTCATCGAGCACAGAAATATACCTAAAATAATATACGTTCACACTTACATATACATCACTATTTCTCGATTTTGATGTTCTATTGTAATCTCTCCTCTTGGCCATTTTACATGTTTTTAGCAACTATCGATCTTTTTGTGCGATCATTACTCACAACTATCGACTGTAATACGATAACTCCATTTGACAGTTGAGTATTGCAACCCTGCCAAAAAAGGCGTTTTCCAGCACTTTTCGGCCATTTCCGGCAGCTCTCTTTCTTTCTTCGTTCTTCTTAATAAAAAGAGGACGGTATCTGCATTTGCAGAATCTTTAATACCATTTATTGGGCTTAAAAATCAACAAACATGGTGAGAAAGTGTGCAACATAAGTGCGTGGGCCGCCGCAAGCTTCATTAGCATGGGTTTTACACACAAAGCAGTGCGAAAACAGTGAAATTGTGTTGTGAAATTCAGCCTAACCTCCACGTGTTGTGTGGTTGAGTGTGGTGTAGTGTGCGGCGGTGGTGGTGTGCCATGTTATGGTTTTGGACACGTTTAAACGGACGCTTTTGGTTTATGTTTACAGAGCTTAGGCAACGCCAGGCCATTGGTCTCCGTGTACACGGAAAAGAATGAGGCTGCCAAGGATAAGAACATCTGCCTGCCAGCGGTGTTTAAGGCACCCATCCGTCCGGATGTGGTCAACGAGGTGCACCAGCTGCTGCGCCGCAACAACCGCCAGCCGTACGCCGTGAGCGAGCTTGCTGGTAAGTGGCTGACATCTGAATGCTTGACGTAAACAAGGAAAATAATTTTGTGTTTTTGTTTTGTTCAGGTCACCAAACTTCTGCCGAGTCCTGGGGTACAGGCCGTGCCGTCGCACGTATTCCCCGTGTCCGTGGTGGTGGTACTCACCGCTCCGGCCAGGGTGCCTTCGGCAACATGTGCCGTGGTGGACGCATGTTCGCCCCCACCAAGACCTACCGTCGCTGGCACCGCAAGGTGAATGTCAACCAGCGTCGCTACGCTCTGGTATCGGCCATCGCCGCCTCCGGCGTGCCCGCCCTCGTGCAGTCCAAGGGTCACATCATCGACGGTGTCTCCGAGTTCCCATTGGTAGTCTCCGATGAAGTCCAGAAGCTGCAGAAGACCAAGCAGGCTGTCATCTTCCTGCGTCGCCTGAAGATCTGGGCTGACATCCAGAAGGTGGGTACAAAGTCAAATCAAATCCAACCCAATTCAGCAACGTGTAAACAACTGACTTGTGACTGATTGTCAGTTTGTTTACGGGCTCCTTGGAGCATTGATGCGTTGCCAGAACAACTGCTCTCCTAGGCGTTACGAGTGTAACCTGATTCAAAGTTGCAAACGTTTGCAGTGGAGGGCCACAGCCCACCTTTAGCATGTACTCTAGCTAACAAATAAGTATTTTAAAACTAATTTGCTTTTTTGTGACCTTTCACAGGTGTACAAGTCGCAGCGCTTCCGTGCTGGCCGTGGTACCATGCGCGACCGTCGCCGCGTTGCCCGCCGTGGTCCCCTGGTCGTCTACCACAAGGACGAGGGTCTGCGAAAGGCGTTCCGCAACATCCCCGGCATCGAGACCATCAATGTCGACAAGCTGAACCTGCTGAAGCTCGCCCCAGGAGGTCATGTCGGTCGCTTTGTCATCTGGACCGAGTCTGCGTTCTCGCGCCTGAACGATCTGTTCGGCACCTGGAAGAAGCCAGCCACCTTGAAGAAGGGCTACAATCTGCCCCAGCCCAAGATGGCCAACACTGACTTGTCCCGTCTGCTGAAGTCGGAGGAGATCCGCAAGGTTCTGCGCGATCCCCGCAAGCGCGTGTTCCGCAGCGTCCGCCGCCTGAACCCATTGACCAACGTGCGCCAGCTGATCAAGCTGAACCCATACGCCGAGGTGTTGAAGCGCCGTGCCGCTTTGGCTGCCGAGAAGCGCACCGTAGCAAAGGTTTTGGCCAAGGCCAAGAAACAGAACGTCGAGCTGGCCAAGTCGCACTTCGCCAATGTCGCCACAAAGGCTGCCGCCAACCGCGCCAAGCTCCTGGCTGCCCGCAAGAAGAAGGTCGCCGCCAAGAAGCCAGCGGCCAAGAAGTAAACTTACTTTCCCCCAAGTAATGCAGACACACTCTTTTATATAATAAATAACAAAAGTTGTATGAATTTTATTCATAATACAGTGCGAAAGTAATTACTGATTAAACTATTTAGTCTTAGGCCATAAGTATTTACTTTTGCTCTCACTCCCTCTCTCTTCTGTTGAGAGAAGCCATCAGTATCAGGTTGTTATCAGCCATGCCCGCACCACGACCACTCTATGTGCCAGCACACTTTGGTGATAACGCCAGCATCAGCTGCCTTCGGGATGCCACGGAATCGGCTGTGGTTATCTTCGTGCAGCGCCGATCTTGGTCATCGTATATAGAAGTACACTCGTAACATATGTATGTGGCATGTGTAGGGCCTAGCGCATACATACTTACTGTCACACGTTAATTGGCATTTAATTAAGCGTCAACCGTGGACGGCCACTGTTATTCCACTGTGTTCACTCGAACCGCTCGGTCCGACGCTCCTCTGTCGCGCATAAAGCACCGTCCTCAGCACAAAGGCAAAAGAAAGGACGCGAATTTTATTCAATTAACTACGAAACAGCGAGAAAAGTACACACTCGAGGGCGAGGGCGACTAGCAGAGTGAAAACCGGTTTAAAAGACTGCACAAGTCCAGCTGTTTAAGCAATTATTTCTGCGCTGCGGTTTAGTGGATGCTACTAGCCAAAAGGTGCTTCTAGCTGTCATCGTATCGTCTCATCTCGTGCCGGAGAAATTAAAACAATATAAAATAAAAACCAAAACCGGAATAAAGCAAAACACACTCGCAGAATCATACGATATTTTTTTTTGCATGCCGAATGGCGGGTCGCGACACTACGGGCGATGTCTGGTTATATTTCGAGTAGAACGCAATAATACAACCCCCACCATCATAGGAAGGGAGCGGAGAGGAGGAAAGCTATCAGAAAGCATCAGCGAGAGCGGGAGAGAGAGTGAGAGTGAGGAGAGAGCGTCGTCGCTGGAACAACGCTCAATGCGCGCCGTTTTGTTATTGTTTGTTCAGCAGCAATCGGTACGACACGGCATCATATCATCTACAATATTTTGCACCCATTGGGCGATAATTAACTAGGAAGGGACGCTGGCTTACATCTCTGGACACTGGACCACATCTACACTGAGACACCACGCACTTCCGATCACTTGGCCAGCGGCTGATTGAATACATATTTCGTTGAAGCCGCACGAAGGCAAGACAAGGCAAGGGAAGCAGCATAACCATGCTATCGACTGTCTTGAACTTTGCCCAGCGTGTCGCTGAGATTTCTTTGCTCGGCGGCATAGAGATTGCATCAGTTGCACTCATCGTCTACTATGTGTTTGCGAAAACGAGGTGAGTGTTGGTGGCTGTGGGCTGTGGATGGAAGCCAAATAAATCCAAATAGTAATACCTACTGTACATATGTACATATGTATGTGATATGTATTGTACATATGTACATATGTATGTGATATGTATTGTATGTATGTACATATGTATGCATGTTCCTCTTCTGCCAAGTTCAAGTAATGTGCTCTGTGACGCAGGTGGGCAGAAGAAGCGCCGTTATTTATAGTAGCGAACGTGGGGTCGTGCGGGGTGGACTATCCAATGCATGCTAAATGGGCATGTTGTTTATATTGTCGCCGAGCAGGTGGTTGCCGCACCGTCTGACTCACATCGCTAGCCCTTCCGTCTGCATATTTTATTTCGCGCAAGCCACAAATGTAAATTTCCGCTTATCATCCACGTGCCAACAATACGCCGGTTGCGGGTTTAAACGAAGGAGTGAGGCTGTGAGAATGCTCTGGGGATCATCTCGTTTTGATTTTACCTGTCATGGTACTTTTCCTTCCTGCTTTCCCAGTGCAGGGGCTCTGCCCCCGTCTTTGTTGCAACAACTGCGTGATAGCAACAATCCAATACAATCCGTTCGAATACTTGCGGAATACTCTTGGCAACCATTATCGTAATTAAAAAGTGTATTTTCCATATGTGTGTAGATTGTGGACTGTAAAATTAGCGCTCAATTATCTGATTAGGACTTCGGAATTACTCGTATTATTATTTACGTTTCTGGATGTTTAATCGGGCAGTAAAGCTATCTCGCATTCGCCCCCCGCCATAAACCCATCTCGTTGGAGAGTCACAAAGAGTAGTACGCGTAGGCCTTGTGAAGTACCGCATCTGATATCGGTAGAAAGGCTTCTAAAATTGGCTTGGAACCATAAATATTGCTCCTAATCGAATGTCACGCCAGGTCGACTACGCCCGCAGCGTTCCTGCACAGTATATTTAGAGCACAAAAACACTTGGCTTATCCCATAAGAAATTTTCCAGAGCATGAGATGATATTTTGTAATGTTTCCGACTAACGACCTATGAATACACTACACTTCTATAAAATTACATTTGAATATTTTGGTCATGGCTATGGCTGGATGAACGATGCATCGATGTGGACATTGGATTATGCTTTGATTTCTTTGTTCCAAAGTCTACTTCCGAGTCCAAGCAGAAACTCTCCAACAAGTCATCCGATAGCGTGGTCTCTGACGTAGTGTGGTCCGAGGGAGTTCGGGGACGGCTACGGCTACGACTGCCGCCTGCAGTGTATTCTCTTGAACTTAAGCTGCCGTCCAAGCTGTCCACCCCCGGACGTTCGTGAAATGCAATGTACTCGCGTAGTTCGGCGATGCGTTTCTTCTCCACCTTTGTTTGCTGATTCAGCTGAGCCTCCATTTTGGTGTAGCCGTCCAGCTTCAGATGCAAGTCGTTATATCGCTCCTCTCTGCGCAAGAAATGAAGGTTGTCGAATGCTCTTTGCTCGCTCTGGAACTTGCTTATCTTCCGGTAGAGCTGGAGAAATTTGGTGGGATCCTGAAAGTAGTTAGCCACACTGATGGGCATGTCCCGACTAATGTTGATTGTCTGCAGTTGGTGCCCGCACATTGGGCACTTCTTTTCGGCAGCATAGCCTGCGAGGCAGGTGCCGCAGATAATGTGATGACATCGCGTCAATTGGAATGGAATGGTCGGCTCGATATCTCGTCTCTTCGAACACTTGTTGCAGTGCACACGAAACATTGCGCACTTTCTTAAGATTTAGTTAACTTTTGAATGGCGTGGTTTTATGTAGAATGGAGAATTCTAACGGATCTTGATATCTGCAATGATGTGGCAGCACAGCTATCCTAAGACATCATCTGGTAGCACTGTTTCAGCGGCAAAATTCAAAGTTTGGCGACATTTATCTGGTTTATGTGCGTTTTTATAATTTTTTTTAGTAGCAACACAAAGTAGCATCAGCTGATTTTTCATTTTGATGATTCCATCCATCAATCCAACAATGGCGGCGCAAAGTTCAATTCTGTGCCATATTTTATGAGCAACTATACACTTATCAGCAGCGCTACCACAAGCACTTACTTTAAAATGTACATATACTAACTTTAATTCACACATGTACATACATTTGTACATACACATGTGCAGAAGAATGTATAGGCTATTGAACTCAAACACAGTTGGACTGTAGACCTCCTGTGCAATCGAAAGAGGTGTTGTATATTTAATTGCGAGCTACTGATTTGAAGCAATCGGTGGTTAATTGGAGACCAAGTAGATTGCAATATAATAATTGATAATTGATAATTTTGTTGTGCAGGGCACCCATCATTATTGCCAACTTGTTTCCCAATTTGAATCTGAGCTATCGCACGTCTTTGGGGAAGATCAACACCATTCGCAGCGATCTTTTGGTAACGCTGCGTTCAACGAATGTAAGTTTTGCAACCACCCATCAATCACAGTCATCATTTTAACCCTACCTCAGTTCAAAGCTGTGACGCAAATGCATTATCAGTGCATTGATAACGAATTTCCATTCAATGAATTACAAATAATGGGAAAGATTTTGCTCTAGATTTGAATTTATATGCTACTGCGTTGCCACCTAGTCCCCCACCGGCAATAACAAGACCTGTCGCAATCGATAGCCGCACTCCCTATCGGCTCTCGATTGGTTGCAATAAAAAGCCGGGCGCTGCTTCGCGCAAGAAATGTTATAATTCTAGCTTAGAATTCATATTACTGGCAGTGTGTAACAAAGAATCTCATATTTGTAATGGCATTGGATGGATTTCAAGCTCGTGGCTGGTTCGAGGTAACATTTCATTCACGAACATCAAATATATGCACGGCAATTGCATCACCGCGGTGTTCTCTGATCGTTCTCGTTGTAGGAGCCAACAGTGCAAAGCTCCGTCGCACATGGCATTGGCACCCAGAACATGCTGGAGCTGACGCCGCATGCGGGCTATAAACCGTTTAAAGGATACTTTGATTGGGGCGTGATCTTCCCCTATGTCGCACAGGTATTTCGCAGCGAGAAGTTCGAATACCGACAGGTAAGCGTCGCGTCGCAGTTTCCACCAATAATAAATAACCTAAATACACACATCCCACGCATTCTGCAGGTTACCGAAATTGTTCACAATGATCCGGCACTCAAACATGCCATTAAACAAGCCGCCGAACAAGCGCTGCGAGAACAACTCTATGCCCAAAACGGTCATCGACTTCTCACGCGTAGCGTTAGCGCTGATCAGGCGGTAGAGGAGGAGGATGAGAGCAAGGGTATATCCTACCATGCGATTTTGCGCAAGCAGGAGCAACGTGCCATCAGCATACTGAAGGAAATGGGCTCAAAACTAAATAATGGCCTGCTTGCATTTACATCTTGGATCCTCTACAAGCTGTTGCCATGCTTCCTGACCGGCGTCGTGACGAACACCAAACAGATTGAAATGCTTAAAACTGCATCGAAGCGGTCGCCCGGCACACCATTGATATTTGTGCCCCTTCATCGCAGTCACTTGGACTACATCATGGTGACCTTTATACTGACCAACAACGATATACGCAGCCCTCTGGTTGCCGCTGGAAATAACCTGCAGATTCCCGTCTTCGGTGGATTGCTTCGTGGTCTTGGGGCCTTTTTCATTAAGCGCAAAATCGATCCCGTGGAGGGCAAGAAGGATGTTTTGTACCGCGCGGCGCTCCACCTATACCTGACCCATGCTTTGAAGCAGGGGCACAATGTTGAGTTCTTTATCGAGGGCGGACGAACGCGCACTGGCAAGCCGTGCATGCCGAAGGGCGGCATCCTCTCTGTGATTGTGAATGCCTTCATGGACGGCAGCATTCCAGATGCTCTCCTAGTGCCCGTTTCGGTCAACTATGAACGCCTCGTCGATGGCAACTTTGTGCGAGAGCAGAAGGGTGAGAAGAAGATACCCGAGTCCTTCAAAAATGCCATTTCGGGCATCTGGAAGGCACTCAACTCCAAGTACGGCCGGATGCGCATTGACTTTAATGAACCATACTCGATACGCGAGCTGGTCAATTCGTTCAACCAAATCGCCCGCGAAGATGGCATTGCCAAGATCTACAAGCCCGCAGCCAGGTACGCGCTGCTAGTTGCCATTTACTTTCGAGTTAATTTTACTTTTTAAATTTGATTTTGATGTGCAGACCGCTGCAACATAACCAATCGACGTCCTCACTGTACGGCACCGATGTGGTGTGCGAAGAGCATCGAAATCTCATTGAAAGCATCTCGCGGCAGGTAGTCTTCGACTGTGCAGCTGCCACATCTGTGATGTCCACGAACGCGCTGGCCTTTCTGCTCCTCACGCGATATCGCCAGGGTGCCGAGGAACAGCTGCTGGCCGCAGCCTTGGATGAATTGCGAAACTCATTGTCTGGCTGCAAGGATATTGGGTTCGCAGGCGAATCCTCACATGTGTTGGAATATGCCTGCGAGCTGCTTGGCACAGGTATCTATTAGTTAGCACCATATAATTTTGAGGTCTCTCTGAATGCAGCTTGATTTCTGTAGGTCTGGTTACCCGCACACGCAACGAGAATGGTCGCATGTTCATTCGTGCGGTCGACTCGGTGGAGAGCTTTATCGAGCTGGCGTACTACTCAAATGCACTGGCCCCGCACTTTGCCCTCAGTTCGATACTGATGACAACTTTCCATTCTCTGCTTGCCAAGTCCCCGGATGCAGCGGCCGTATCTCGCAAGAAGCTGATTGAAGCGTCACTGGAGAACTCCCAGATTTATCGGTACGAGTTCATACTGAACAAACCGACACAAGTATTGGAGCACTTGCTGGAGAAGAATCTGGACGATCTGTTGTTCCGCGATTACCTTCGATTGCCAGAAGAGGTACGATTAAATAGGTTACCGTTCAGCACTAACTTACTTATACATGTGTACGTTCTTCTTTAGGATAAGGACATACCGTTTGAAGACATCCGTAAAGCTAGAAAGCTTGCAAAGCATTTGGACCTCGACGATGATGAGGACCATCTCAGTGGGGATAACAACGAGAATGACGATGACGATGGCGGTCCCCAGCTGCTATACAGAAACGAAACACTTCAGCAGCAACGCAACATATGCGAGGTGCTTGCTCCCTTTGCCTGTACATACTTGACGGTGGCCCAAGCCCTGCAAATACTTCACCGCAACTCCATGCTCGAGTCTGAGTTTATTAACTTTGTGATCTACGAATTGTCCGCCAAAGTGAAGCGCGGAAGCTGCATCTATGGTGAGTGCATTGAGCCAGTCTTGCACTGATCCAAGAAATATCTGATTTCCATTTTTCAGCTGAAAGCATATCAACGGATTCCGTGCGCAACTGTCTGAAGCTTTTAGAGAAATGGTCTGTGATTGAGGTATGCAACCAGCAGGGTATGCGCCTGATCTCTCTCAACACGCTGTACGAGATGTCTCGGGAGAGTCTCAACACGATTGTCAAGAAGATAGGCGCCATTGTGCCAAAATTAAATGATGGCTACTTTAGGATCAACAACCCTTAACAAACGAATGGTTTTGATTTATTTTTGGCACTCGACTCGCTCGACGTTTCTTTTGCTCCACCTCCACCGTGTGGTGTGGTGTGTATAGTGTAAGTATGTATATCCCACTTAAAATTAAAGTGCATACTCCTAGGATCTTACGACTAAAATATGTCTAGTTTTATAGTCATACGAGAGTTATACGATATATATATATGTATGTATACCAAAGTGCTCAGCTTTAAACCGTAGCTAAGCGACAAAACAACCAACGAAATATATGAACAAATTCATTTACATCATTTTTAATATGCATAAAGCGAAACAAAAAACTAAAAAAATGAACAGAAATTAATCTACACTATACTGAACTGATTGATTAAACCTTTATAATTTTTTATGTTAGACAAATAGAACACTTAAAAACATTACACTTTCGTAGCGTGTTTTATTTTTGAAATGATTTTCAAAAATATAGCGAGAACTTTCTGTACTGTGTGAACAATTGCCCGATCTGATATCTCGATAAACGTATCATTTGAGGAATAAATATTCGCTTAATAAACGAGAAGGGGCGTGTGAGACGCTTCTTACGCGTCACAACTTTTATACCCGGCACTCAGTACTACTTCTGCACACCTTAGCGGTGTTTTGTCAAATTTAAAAATTTGTCTTCATCTGTCATATACACCTACAACACTACTCACACCAACACGCTCCTTTAGCTCGCCCCCTTCCCTAGACCCACACACGGCAGACTTGCGGCAGAGGCAAAGGCAGCGCCCGCACACAAAAAAAAAACAAATGTAAGCTGCGGGACGGGTTGGGTTAAAAGTCGGCAGAGGCCGAGTGAAGCAGAAGCAGAGTGTGAATGAGAGAATGTGAAAAAAACAACAAAAGCTGCGGGACAGGTTGGGTTTAACCACTGGAAATTAATTTCTTCGTTGTGGCTATAATAATGATCCAATCGGATCCCAATGTGGTGATCTGATATATATAGCCATTCCCTACGGAATGGCGTTTTATCTTCAAAATTGTAGGTTTGGGTGGTTTTCGCCCCTTTCCGGGGGCGATTTTAAATTTACTGGTTTTAGTGTGAGCATTTGGTGGCTCTAGCTCTTATAGTCTCTGAGAACTAGCCGACAAACAAGACGGACAGACGGACAGAGAGACATGCCTCTATCGACTCGGCTATTGATGCATCAAGAATATATATACTTTATGGGGTCGGAAACGTTTCCTTCTGTGCGTTACATACAACCGTTATTCACACAAATAGAATATATTTTATTTACTCTTCGAGTACCGGGTATAAAAATAGTGAATGATTCTACATATTCCATTAAAGTGACAGCATTTATAGCAATGGCTATAACAGCTACAATAGAAAATGCTAAAAAGTAAAAAAAAATTTTTTTTTAATTTTCCTTTTGTTTTACTGATCTTTTTTGGTCTATTTGTGGCCGATCCGTCCTTCACTTTGGGCACAGATTTCTTTGCCCTCTTGACTGTGTGAACAATTGTGTGATCTGATATCTCGATAAACGTAACATGTGAGGAATAAATATTCGCGTAATAAAAAATAGTGAATGAATCTTCATAATCCATTGAAGTGCCAGCATTAATAGCAATGGCTATAACAGCAATAATAGAAAATGCTAAAAAGCCAAAAAAATGGAAAAAAAAACAAAATCCGCTCTTCCTTTCTTTTCGTTTTACTGATCCTTTTTAGTCTCTTGTGGCTCGTCGTCGGCGCTCACGTGCTTGACTTTGGGCACAGATTTCTTAGCCCTCTTGGCCGGAGGTACTTGGATGCGAATGGCAGAGGTTCTGCTGCGTTGCAGTTGCTTTAGCTTTAAAGTGGTGGTGCATAAAAATAGTGAATATGTTAGAGAAAGCTAAATGAAAAGACAGAAAATACTTTACCTTTTCTTTAAGCTTGCCGCCTATCTCCCCGGAGCAACGTTCAGAGCCACAGTGGCAGGCTTTCTTCTTGTCATTCAGCAGATCATCCCACAAATAGTTGAACGTCAGCTCGGTTTCCTGCATGGGCAAATGAATGATGATGAATGATTATAATATCTGGAATACTTTTGTTGTTCAATTTCAATGCCTACCGCTGGAATGTCTTTAATGGCAAAGAGTCCCACACGATGGTTGCAGTTGACAGTCCATTTTTGTGTTGTGCAGTTGGGCTCGCATGAATGATTCATGAACCGTGCGAGATTTCCTTTTGGGCCGGCATCGATGATAAAGTCCTTCTCCAAGCCAAGGAAGTAAAAGTTCTCGTCCCGATCCGTTTGCTTCTCGAGCATACGCCGCTGGAACTCCTCCTGATTGATCACCTCTCCCACGTACTCGATGACGAAATCGCCCTCGGCGATGGGTTCACGACAGACCAGTCCGAATCCTCGGTCATTCATATAGACAACATCCAAGCGAGGCGATTTGCGGGTCTCGAACATCCGATTCTCGCAGCGGTCGCCGCATAGACAGTATTCCGGATGGCACTCGTTGAACAGCATCCTATTGAGGCAATTGGAGTTTGAGCCGCAAGGATGCTCATCCTCGGGCCGGCAATCACATGTGCTATGCTCATCCGAATTGGTCACGAACTTCACCGGCGGCACTGCCTTGTTCATCTTGATTTTCACGTATGGTGGTGGATTTACCTTGATGCCGCGCGCTACCATCTGCTCATGGCGCCTGGCCTTGGTGATTTTCAGAAAGCGCGTGGCCTCCTCTATGCCATTGTAGAATTTCCTGTGCAGCTGAGACTTGGGCTTCAGCTTCTCCCCATTATCCCCCTCGATGTACAGATAGACACGCCGACGTGGTATCCATCCGTGGTCGTGTGTGCCAAAGAATCGCACCACAAACTCACTTTCGCCATGCGCCTTTTTCAGAATGTTGTGGGGTATCTCGGTGGGTGGCAGAATTATGGCTGGCCACCAACGAAAGTTGTTGAACTTTGCCCAGACGATCTCGCCATAGAGCGGCAGCCGTCCACTCTCGCACTCCTCACATATGTAGTTCTCATGCTTTTCGATCGGTACATCGCGACAGCCCGAGTGCACGGCAATGGGACAGGTCTCGCAGCACAACAGCTCCCCGCCCTTGACGCATATGAAACACCACAGCACATTCAAATGGGCATCGGTCTTGGCCACATTGTGGCGGGGGCAGATGAGGGTCGTGGTGGTCAGCATACGACTGCCGGCGGGTATGCAGCGCGAGTCCTGATGATACGAGGCTGAGCATTTAACGCATCGTGTTAGCTTCGAGCTGCCTACCGGTAGGAATTTTCGGGGATTGTCCGAGACGCACGTGTGGCATACGTGCAGCGGGCAGCGGGTCAGGGAGCTGCTGACGATCGCCTGTGGCCAGTATTTGCAGCATCCGGCATGGAATTTCCTGCCGCACATATTTTGGCCACACGTTATCATCGTCCCGTCCACTAGTCGGGGTTCCTTTGCTTCGCTTGGCTCCTTCAGCGGCGAGCCGGGTGTCGGTGAGGGGTACTTGGGCGGCAAGACTTGGCGACAAATGCAACAGGTTGCATCTTCATCAATATTGCACTCATGGCAGATCACCTCAATGGTAGGCGTAGCGACAGTGGCTAAAGCGTCAGGAGCGTCGCCTGTGATGTGTTCAATTTCTGGAACGGGCGACGGTGAGGTAGAGGTAGAGGAGGATGCACCTTCTAAGCCTTTAAGCTTCGTTCCGTTCTTTATGGTTATGGGCAGTCCACTTTTCTTGCTCTCCAGGCAACCGGCATGCATCCAGCTGTGGCAGGTACGCGAGCACTGCAGCAGATTCGAGCCGGGCTTGTAGCAATATTTACAGACGGAGCCTCGGTTAAGGCCGCGGAAGAGGTACTTGCTGTCCAGCTGGAATATATCGTCGACAACCTCTTCGATGGGTCGATTCACTGGCTTTTTGGTCTTTGGCAATTCCGAGTGTCGCCTCTGCAGTGCCACTGCCTCACCACTGTTGTTGTTGGGTGTCGGCGTACCACTTGGCGTAACAACTGGCGTACGGCTCCGTCGCTCCACCAGCGTTCTCAGGCGATTGGATAGCCGCTGGGTGCTGCCGGCGCCGCGTTCACGTTGAACGATGGCCGAGTCGAGCTCCCGATTCAGATAAATTGCTGCGCAAGCCAACTCTCGGTCTTTTTCGCGCAATTGAAGCTGCTTCAATGACCAGATATTGCCAACTATGGCCCGAAGAACCTTGTCCACTTGTTCGTCGTGCCGATGGACAATCACATATTCCTGGATGATATCGAATAGGTGACGATATTCTTCGATTTCCGAAATCGGTGTAGTGACATTGTTCTCGGCACTTCCCCCAACCTGCGATGGCATGCTGCCAGTCTCCGCCTCAGCTCCCTGGCTCAGCTTTCGCCGCTTGGTTCGCTTCTGACTTTTCTTCACGGGCGAGAAGGCCGGACTTACCGGCGTCTCCGAGCGTTCACGCTTCACGCTCATCAACTGAAGATGCTGTTTGGCGTGCAAGTTGTCTGTGGAGTCGTACAGGCTGCTACCCACATCCGACGTGTCCTGCGCCATGGAGTTAGTACGTTTCCGCTTCTGCTTGTTAAGGATTCTGAAATGGACATTGATTAGCTTCGATCTCTGCATCTCTCTCTTTGGTCTGCACTCACACAACGCTTTCATAAATCTTATAGAATTTCTCCAGTCGCTCGGGATAGGGCACCTCGGCAACTAGTTTGGCCTCATCGATGGCCTGCCGCCAGACGTCAAGTTTCGACCGCTTGGGCACCATCGTTCGGTACTTGCCGCTCCTGTTGCCATGCTTGATGCGCACCTCCTCGCGGTGATCCTCGTATGCCTTGAGTCCGGCAAAGGTCAGCAGGTTTTCAGGCTTAATCCAGTTGCGGCGTCCGTTGTCGGCAAAGAAGCGAACATGCACCTGAATTGGCACGGGCGCGTTGTCCGTGGATGTGCGCTGTGGATGGGCTGGCGGGTTGCCCACAATCTGACCATACGGATCCGGGCACACCATGCACGGCCAGTAACAGTAGGTAAAAACCTTGCCCCAAAACAGATCACCCACCTGATAGGTGGGCCAGCCCGGATCGGTGACTATCGACATTCCTTTGGCACTGTCCAGGCTCACCGACGATGGCGACTTCATGTACCCGTTTTCCTCTGGCTGGTGAAAGGCTGTCGGGCTCAGATCTCCAGGGGATTTCATGCCTGTTGATGCCGCCGATGGTAAGGCGAACGCCAATTCAGAGTCTGGGTTATTCGGCTCGTCAATCGACTGTATGGTTTTGCTACTCGTATCGGCTGGTTCGCCAGGCAGCGTGTCTTGTGTGTGTTCGTTGCCTAAATAACTAATCGGGCTGCTGCTCTCTGGCTCATCCACATCGCAGGAAGCTGCCCCAGACTCGGACTCGCTCTCAGATTTTACATTCATGTTGATGGGAACGGTGTCTTCGATGACTGCATCGTCAGTGATCTCTATTGGTTGTAAATTGTTTGTTTCCATTTTTTCTTCCATCTCTGATGGCACTTCCCCTGGCGGCTCTTCCTCCTCCAAAGTCACTTCCATCGTCTGCTCTTTCATTACTATGTTCGCTCCTTCCTCTGTCGGGGTTTCCGCTTCTAAAGTCACTTCTACTTTCTCTTCTTCTATCTCTGTAGTCGCAGTCGCCTTCTCTATTTTTTCATCTATCTTTGTAGTCGATGTATCTGCCTCTATCTTCTCTGCCGACGGACTAGTTTTTGCGGTACGCTTAAGCTTTCGGTGAAGTTTCAGGCGAGTGGCTAGGGGTACCACGTCATCGGGATCCGTTTCAAAGCCTGTGCTTTTTGGTGAGCTGGCTCCATTTTTGAGTAGCAGCTTTTCAATGGGGCTCATGTAGGTTTTGCTCTCACTACGATCTAGCAGCGGCGTCCCTTCTACGGTCTGTGGTGATTCTGTTCCCTCGACATTGTTCCTGGGCTGTACATCGGCGTTGTCGTTTTTGTTGTGGCTTGCGTTGTTGTTGTTGTTGAGGGCGGCTGCTTGATTGACGCGTCGACGCGTTGAGCGCATAGTGTCGTCCGAGTCGGACAACGGCGTCGGGGAGTTGGCATTTGCAAAGCCAATGTATTTGGGACTCAGCGCCGATTGCAAATTAATTAAATCGCGCTTCCCTGTTAACGTGGGCATACGCACAAGAGAGCATTAGCATACGGCAGAGGCATTTAACGCAATAGTGTGCCAGTAGTGGGTACTTACTGTTCGAAGAGAGACGCTGTAGTTTTTTTATGGCTGTTACCGCGTTTTTTGGGCTCAATGAGCTATTCAAGTCGTTTTCCAGGAAATCCAAGTCGCCATCATGGGTTGCAGCTGTTCGTCTTCTCTGTTCCCCCTTTACAGTTTCTAGATGCTCCGTTATCTGGGATGCCGATGCCACGGACTTGGCGTTGCCTGCAGCCGCGTCGTCGGTAGCATCAGAAGCATCAGCAGTGAACGATCCATTGGATTGGGCACCCACACCATCTGTTTCCGAGTGTGAACCCGCACTTAGCTTCATTATTTGTTTAATTTGCTACACTATATTTTCTAAGATTTCAGAAAACGAAGAGAATCCAAAGAGAAATAGCGCTTCGCGTGCGCCAAAATTGTTATCGCGTGCAACCATGGGCATCGATAGGTATTGCGAAATTGCGCGATTCGATACATATATTGTGCAACAATGCCAGCCCTGGCAGAGTTCAGATTTGTATATATTTCAGTTGACAAAACAAAAGAGATCCGCTCCCTCCTGGTATAGTTTTAATATTCATAACCAATATCAAATTAAATATAACATTGATCTGGGAATAAATGAAAATTCACATTGTGAAAAAAAACGTGTAAAGAGATTATCCTTTGCGAACTCGGGGAATGGTTGTAAGCGACTTGCTAATACAGATATTACTTCATGACTTCAAAATATTGACAACACGTTCTGCACCACTTGCTCCCTGGCATTACCATCGCTGATGGGATGACCTCGTTATCGATACTTCGTTTGGACGAAAACAAATCGCAGCGCATGGGAAATTCAATAGACAATGGACGATTTTGTTAAAAACCTCATTGAGGAGGTGAAATCGCAGGGCGTTTTCGACGAATTTCGTTTCAACTGCTGCCTGGCCGATGTGGACACCAAGCCCGCATATCAGAATGTTCGCAATCGGGTGGAGACGGCTGTCAACGACTTTCTGGCCAAACAACGCTGGACGCCAGACACAAACAAGGTCCAGTTGCGAGAGAGACTACGCAAGCATTTGCTTGAGTAAGTATTTGGGGTACTGTCAGGATAGGCCTGAGGTAACCAAATTGAACGCTCATACATTTCAGCTCCGATGTCCTGGAAAAGGGCGTGGATCAAATTGTGGACCAGGTGGTGAATCCGAAGGTTGCCACCATATTTGAACCAAAGATCGAAAGCATTGCCTACAAGTATCTAGGCATAACACCGCCGCCTCCGCCTACCAGCGCTCCGCCACAAAGGCCGACGCTGCTGCCAGCGCCGCCGTTGCCGCCATATGCTGGCCACATGAACGGCAGCAGCCTCCTAAATGTGCAGACCACTGCTAGTCTATTGCCAACCGATCTGGAACAAATCAGCCCCGATTCTGACCGCGGTACAGTCCAGTCCGATGGGAAGGACGACAGCAAAGATGATGATCTGCCGCCGGGTGTGGATGACAGGAACTTCGATGACGACACTTCGCCCTCATTTGAGCCATTAAGCGACGACAAGCCAGCCGCAAGTAAGGACGAACTGAACAATGGCTCCTTGAACACCATGGACTCGGTGAATGGTGCATCGCAGGCCTCGCAACTGTCGCAGGTATCCAGCGACAGTCGCCTCACCATGGCCTCGTTCTCAGAGTCGGTTGTGGATGGGCGGCAGCCAACGCCCACCAGCAACAGCGTAGAACTGACGCCCAACATGGCCGCTAACATATCGGAGGAGGCGCAGATGCCAAAGTTCAGCGAGAATTCCAATGATGCAAGTGGTGGGGACCACTGCAGTCGGCCCTTGCACTTTGACATCAAGCAGGACGCCATTACATTCGAGGGTAGGCATCGAAAAATGTAATTTTCAGTCTTTTATAATCCATTTCCCAACCATTCAGGCACCGAACGCAGAAATTCCGTGTCGGAGAAAACGAACGGTGGCTCCCGGGCTATGTCCATTGAAGAGGCAATTATGTCCGAGGTAAAAGCCAATATTGAGGATGCCAGCAATGCCTCCATTGAGCCTGTAACCCCACAGGAGTTGGAAAAGCCAGCTACACCAAGTTTTTACGCTTTTCCAATGCCCCAACCACCTCCGACGCCACCGCCACCACCTCAGGCGCCACCGCCAGCACCTGAGACGCCCCCGCCGGCACCAAAGACTCCACCGCCGGCACCCAAGACCCCACCTCCAGCTCTAGAGCTGACATCTCCTAAGGCAACAGCTCCGCCAGCTCCTCAGGAGCCACCACCGGTTCCTGAGATGCCACCGCCTGTTCCCGAGGTCCCACCACCGGTTCCTGAGGTGGCACCTCCGGCTCCTGAGTCGCCTCCACCCGAACCTGAAACGACAGAGCTACCATTGGCACCTTTGATCATCAACGAATCTGTCTCAGAAGCGATTGCGCAAGCACTCAGTCCCAAGGAGAATAAAATCCTAGAGGCCGAGTCAAATGGATCGGAAATCTTAATACAAGAATCGCCTCTGGCATCCACCACTGCCACAGGTAAAATGGAAGAATTAAAAGAGGATGTGGCCGTAAAGCTGTCGCCGCTGGATGATTTTGAGGCTCCCAAAGAAGACGCCACAAAGTCACTGACTTCAGCATCTTCACAGTCAAAGAGCAGCTCAAGAGACAAGGACAAGGAGAGGGATAGACGCCACCATACTAGCAATTCGGATGATAAACAGCGACGGAAAAGCCGGGAGCCGAAGGACCGTGATGCGGATCGCAACCGCCATAAATCGCAGAGTAAACATTCCTCCAGCTCGAAACACTCATCATCGCACTCCAGTTCGAAGCACAAGAGCAGCAGCTCCAGCAGCGCCCAGAAGGACAAGAGCTCGTCGTCAACCTCGTCGAGTAGGAGTCATCGCGAATCGTCGTCCTCGAAGCGTTCAGCCTCCACATCCTCGTCACGCCACGAAAACTCGTCCTCACACAAGAAACACAAGTCCAGCTCATCCTCGTCGCGCTCTGACCGCGACAAAGAAAGGATCAAAGACGGCCAAAGCCAGAGCCATCGCAGCCATCACAGAAGCAGCAGCAGCGGTTCCTCATCCAAGAAAAGAGATAATGAGCGTAGTCATGACCGGGATCGTAATAAATCCACATCTTCCACGAACTCCACGAGTGCAGCGCCGCCAGTCGTTCAGGATGATCACAACGAGATCAAGGCAAAGCTACAAAAGCGCAGGAGCTCGGACTCTAACGATGAGGGCAAGCCGCCCAGCTCTGGCGGGGCCGCGCCCATTACCCCACTGCCCGAACCCAGTACGCTTAACGAGAAAACTGATGCACCTGTCCAGTACGGCGACAACTCGAATGGCAATACGAATGGTGGAAGCAATGGTGCCACCGATAGCGCTGCCATATTGAGCATGGGCAGCAGTGTCATCAATGTCAGTGACATTCTACAGCAATCAACGACCAGCTTTATTGAATTGTGTGCCGCCGGTTCTGGTTCTCAGTCTCAGAAGGATGCGGAACAAGTCGGAAAAGAATCCGAAGATAAGGCAGTTTCGGAGGCAATGGAAACCGAATCAGCGCCAGCAGAGTCAGCAGCCAAAGAAAAGGAACAAAAGCAGGTTGAAGAGCTGGTAAAAGTTGAATCCGTTGGGAAAGTGGAAGACTCCTCTGTCGAGGAAGTGTGCAAAGAGGCTGATGAGATTTCTATTGATTTAAAACAAATGGAGCAGTCGCCGACAGACTCTGAGGACTCCCAAATAGCTGAAAAGGTATCGGAGGTGGCAACGACTGAAGAAGTCAGCAGCTTGGAAACGCCGGACTCTGGGGATTCCCAAGTAGCTGAGGAGGCACTAACAGAAGAAGCCAGCAGCTTGGAGACGCCCGTGACTTTAGATGAAAAGCAGGAGGTTGCACCAGAATCTAGCGAACAAAATGAAACCCCAACTGAAACCAAAACTGGGGATGTTTTACATTTTGAGCAGAACACGGAGGAGTTCAAGTCACGCCTGGAACTCATCAATCGACTGATTCTATCATTGGAAACTCTCTTGAACGAGTTAAATGACTCGCTGCCCAAGGAACTTGTGGATGTGCGCAGCTTAAGGCAAACCAAATCAAAGCGTAGGTTGGACAGCGGCGAGGTTGGACACCGAGACACCGCTGAGAGCGAGAGCCAGGAAAGTATGCGAGAGACGACACCGCCACAGTCCATAGATCCGAGTAGCAGCAGCTCTTCAGGCAGTCCCGTGAAAAGGTTGCGTCGCAATGAACCGAAGGCCTCACCAACGCCCTCCGATGGCAGCATCAACTCCAAGGAGAACGAAGCAATAGAGAAGCAGGAGCCTGGTGCGTATTTTCCATAGATTAATACCCTTTTGTTTGAGTTGCGAAACGAAACATTTGTTGTACATGTCACTCATCCACACTCATCTCCACATTGTGTGATCTCTACCTCTGCCTCTGCTTTCTTTCCACATGCCGATCATGCACATTAGTCCAATCCTAAGAAAATACATTTTCATTTGGTGGGTAAGCACTTCTCTCTCTCTCTCTCTCGCATTTCATTCAATGTGCTCTGTGGCCAAAATGTTGTTTGCCTCAATCCGCATTTGAATCGTTTCCGAGGACCCATTAAATTGATTTGTATTCGTTTTTTGTGTATTCAACAGACGGAGGAGTGTCCACCAAGCGACTCAGCCAAAAGCTCTGCCAGCAGCAGCGATACACCAACGATGATCTCTACAAGCCCCGTCCAGTTTTGTCACAGCGTTCGCGTCGACGTGGCTTGGATGCAATCCTCTAGCTAAGAAAAACAAAATAAACGAGCGTGAAAGCTGTGAGCCGCGGCCAGGCTCGCTGCTCTACTTTTATACCCGATACTCCGTCATTATGCCGAGATCTTCCTCTCGGTCTGTCGTATCTTTTGTTATCGCTATTTGCAAAAAGGGACAGAGTTTGATTAATGGATAATTTTCAACTTTCCCAATTGTATTTGTTTTTGTTTGAGTCGGTTTCAGTTTTCATTAGAATTTGTGGTAACAATAAAATTTAAATTTTAGGTATCCTACACTTTACAGTTTAAGAATAGTTGTTGTAGTACATTTAAATATATACAGTGCCGGACTTAAGTGCAGGCACAGCAATAACTGTTTTGTTTACTGCTTTTTTAAGTGCTTTTCCATGGCGATTTGTAGAAGACAAGTCAAATATGCATAAGTTGAACAATTAGGTAAAGGTAGAATCATTATTAATTCGACACTTTTAGACTTACTGTGCTGCCACTGGGATATTCTTCCCTTATCTTTTATTGTATGAAAAGTTATTATCAGCATGTTCTCATAAAGGGATCCCCCAGCCTCCATGCAAGTACCTTTTCTTACAAAGTAATACAATAAAATTACAGTTTATCCAATCTTAAAAAAAAATTGATTCATTTATCGGTTACAATTGGTTGTCTTTGAACATCGAGATGGAACAGCTCTTAGAAAAGCAGCAAACTGAAAATGTATTGCTGTACCAGCACTTAAGTCCGACACGGCACTGTATACAGTATATATATATATATATATATATATGTAAACAATAAAAATAACATGAATTCTTTTATAATTATTATTGTGTATTCTTGGGACTGGGTGTGGTTTCCCCCCTACACATGGCACTTGACTGAGGTTTGGATACTGAGGTTTGGAGATACGCTAGAAGTGGAGGAATTATTTTGGGGGCACTCAGCATGGTCAATTAATCGAATGGGTTGGGTTGGGATAGGATGTGAGTTAGTCAAGTGCCAGTGCGAGAAGGCTCTACTCTATTCTACTACTCTGGGACCCAAGGGATGGGTGAATGGGTAGGTTCCTGGGGGCCTGGAATAGGAAGGAGCGATGAGCGATATCTTTATGCGGCTCTTGTTGGTATTTGTATATATATATATAATATATTTTGTAACATCTCAGTTTGAAGATGAAAGTGTAATTGGATTACAAATCATTGAATTTTGTTTTCAATTTATTTTTTCCTGTTGGCGTTATTTTGTATTGTTTTTTTTTTGCATTTTTTTGCTCTTGCTTACTTTACAACGATCAACATAATAGGTAATGGTAATATAACTTTACACGAGGGGAGGGGGGTTCCACTCAATTCCTTTTTTTAACAAGAATTTTTCGTTTTTTTCCTAAAAATTAACTGTGCTTGGGTGTGTGGTGTGTGTGTTTGTAGGGGGTAGGGCAGGGGATGTTTGCGTGTTTTGCTTTTGTTTGGGAGGGGGGGAGTGTGAGAGCGAGAGTTTTTGTGCAGAACAACAACTACGATTTAACCTCCGACTATGGGAGTGATAACACTCTCTCACCGACTCCTCGCAGAGTATTCATACAAACAGCTGGGGTAAAAACGAGACCAGAGGCGACACAGAGGCTAGGGCCCAGGGGGAATGGTTGGGGGGTTGGGCAGACGTTTCAAACGCCGTGTCCGCCTTACCATTGCTCCGCTGACTCCTGCACCTCTGCCGCCTCCAGCCACCTTTCCCCGCCGCCAACTAATAGCTATGCTTATGTGTTTTAGCTGTCGCCGCTGCAAATGTGTCGAACGCTGGCCGCCTCGCTTGCGGTCACGTCCTTGCGCACAGTCTACGTGCTGGAAAATCCCCGCTCATAGGGGCTCTTCACTTCCGTGTGCCTCGTGTGCAGATTAATGGTGGGCGCAGCAGTGCGTGTGGACAGTTCACAGACCGTTTTGATGGCACCGGCTGCATTAACCGTTGGCGGCGCTGGATGCAGGACAGCGGTATCTTTCTGTGTGGCGGTGGCGGCCGCAGCAGCATCCACGGCCAAAGATTCGCTCGCCAATGAGGGATCCTCAACATCGGTTGTGCTCTTAGGCAATACATAGGCCGTTTTGCGGGGCTCTTGTAGCTCTGAGCGACCCGTAATTGACGATTTATATTGATCACGTTCCAGGCCACACAAATAGAACTTGAAGAACTCGTATGTGGACCAGCAGATGGCCGTCGCAGGCATCGAATACAAGACGCGAGCAGTCATCCCCTTGAAGAAGCCCAATGGTCCAGCCATGTGGTAGATCTGAAATTCAGACAGAGAAAGTTTAGTGCATCCTTTTTGGGAGCCTTAGATGTGTATAGAAAATACCTTGCGACAGGCCTCAATCATGCCCTTTGTTAGACCCGTTTCCTGTGTATTAAGCAACGTTTTAACCACATCCAGGGGTGTAGTTATAGCCGCCGCACAGGCACCCGCCGCACCACCCGCTACCATATGCACTGGTGGATTATATCTGCGATCCAAATTGAGCTGCAAAGATGTGGATTAATGACACTTATCCTATAGATATTCCATCATTGAAATACTCACTTTATTCTGGATAAACTCGTATGTTGTAAAATGTATCGTCTGATATGGTATATTCATGACCAGTTGGGTGCTGTAGGAGCGATAGAAGGCCTTGAAGCCCTCCTTCCGATACACATCCCGCATGCAGGTGATGACCGATGAATATGGTGAATTGTACATTTGCATGCGCTGCTTAATCACCTCCGTTGGATTGGAGATGGCGTCGTGTATGAGCGTGGCCACTGCCCCAGAAATCACTGCAACACAGAGAGAATTTAATTAGAGATCATAGTCCAAAGATGGAGATGTTCTATGAAGCTGTACTAACCGTAGTTAAGGTGGTTTAGTGATGTGAGTTTCGTGAGCATCTCCTTGGTCATCTCGTAGGCACCAAAGTAGAGGGCATGCGCTGGTCCTGCACCCACAACCACAGCACTGGCTCCACGAATAGGTCTGAATAATGATTATTAATAATCTTTTCTTCCAAATGGGGCGTCGTATCTTGTGTGCCACTTACCTCAATAAACCCTCACGTGTGATCATATTTTGAAAGGTTGACATTATATTCATGTTGGGTGCTGATGTAAGGCTCTGCATTCGCGTCTGTAAATAAGAAGGAATCACTTTAGTGTGCATTTATCTTCAGAAAAGGGGGACTCCCAAGTAGATCTCTCCTTATTTAGTTATAAATAGTAAACTTGTTTCTTTGAATAATTTCCGATAAACCCCTGGAATAGCTAGCAATCACGTTTAGATGGGTTCAGCACATGCAGTTTGTTGTTGCAAAGTCATTATTACTCATGAGATATTTGCCGAGACTCAAACTAACAGAGTTAGCAGAGCAGACATAAAATATGCATTTCATCGTGATTCAGACGCGGGAAACAATATTTAATTATGTCACTAGAACGCTTTATTGCGGATCATATATATACATATATGTACTTTGTCTACGAATTAGCTGGGGGCACAAACATTTAGCAGTCAATCCCCCCGTATTTAAATCTTGAAATAAATACACATGCACCTACTATACAATATATATAACTGGAAGGTGTGTCGTCAAATCAAATCAAGCTAGAGCCACATATTATACATATAATAGAAGGCGGGGAGTCGAGTGGAGCGTTTGTACAGCATCCATATATCGTAAATTACAGGGACGTGAGGTTAGAGCGAATCAGATAAGATTTCCTAGAAAACAAAACTGAATTGCATTTGTCTGTTTACTTATTTTATAGGGCCCCCAGTAGTATCATCTGACGAGAGCAGTGAGTGATAACACGGCCATTCAAGGTGAAGAAAAACCCATCCAATGAGTGGCACTTGTCTCTCGAGTGTGGGCGGAGCAATCGGAATGGGAAACCATAATTAAAATGCCACCGAACAAGCTGAAAACTGTGGGGAGAGATTACATAAAAGAAGGAGGACCGGCTGATAAAAGGCAAAACACACAAAAAGATGTGCTCCATGCTCTCTCGCATCGATTCCCAGAGCGTAGGCAAGCGGTGGGTCCCACAAGCCGTGCCCGGCATTTTGAATTCCGTAGAGTCAATGCATCATGCGCCTTCCGCCGATAAGCAGAAACATAATGAAATGACAAAAATCGCTATGCCATTTACAGACAGATAGATTATTTATAAACAGAAACCAGAGACAACAATGCGGCAACAATGCGAAAAAAAGTAATAATAATGTGAATAAAAGTGCTTCAATTGTTGTTCAATTAAATCGTGGAGCTCTGCTGCTCTTGATTTCGTAACACAATGAAATTAGTTTGTCAACTCAAACGCTACTGGACTATAACGATGACGCCGGGAATCCCGAGTGGGCTTTACACTTGGCACCCGTATTGCCTGCTGCCTGCCGTCCGCCGCCTGTCACCACAGCAGAACTCCGAGGAGCTTTGCCCGATTGACTGACACATATGGCCAGTAAAGAAAATCAATATCTCTCGCTCGAACCGAATTGCGTGAACAATTTTTTGTATATAGTAGCAGAAATGTAATCTACATATCGGCTGGGTTTACGATGGGTCTACACCTTGCCATGCGCATTCTATATGCAAATTTATGAAATCGAAATTGCAGAGGGCACGCAAGGTAGCTCATACGTTAATGCCGATCAAACTGTCCTGATAGCACATATCACATTGCAAATCTCGGTCATGAAGTGGAGGGGCTAATCTTATCGGGCAAAGCATAAACCCACAGAACGTGCTCTGATAAACACCACACCAGCTGATTAATGAGCGCTGCAGGGGAAAGACCACCCGTCACAGAGTCTTTGTCGTCGATAGCATAGCCAAGGAATTACATCACGATTATGCCAGAGCACTACCACCACGGACGGACATACAGAAATATTTCGATTGTGTACACGCATTTGTGAGGTTATGTGGACCGTGTTTATGCACTGCTCCGGTTGCAACACCACAGAAGTTCAGCGGAAAAAGCACTCATCTCACCTTAACAGAGTCCAGGGGATACATGACCACATGCTCCAGCACGCCAGCGATGGCGCCCGCCGTCATATTGATGCCGACACTAGTCGTCGGCAAACTCTCGTAGTCGTCGATATTCATGGCTGTTGGCTGCCCTTGCAATGGGTTCTTCTATTACTCTCCGCCCGGTTATGTCGCCAACGAGTTATGTCCAGTGGCAAGTGCAAGCGAAACGGTAGACTCACACACCTCGCCGCTTGTTATTGGCGTTTCTTTTGCTTTGCTTTGGCTTTCTCTGCTTTCGCAGCTATTTGAGCTATTTGCACCGAGCAGCTGATAAGGTTTACACCACGCAGAGTTAATTATTTTGAACGCACGCACATGAGGGCCTGGGGCCGGGATTGATTAGATTCCGATTTGTGGTCTGCTTGAACCTCTGGCCCGAAGGACAACATACATTTACGATTGGTATTAGCCGGCGTAGTTGAGCACTGGGTAATTTTGTTGTATAACACGGACCCCGCAAATAAGGGGGGGAAAATGGGTGATGTGGTGATGTATTGTATGAATGGGAGTACGCAAAACTACTAATTGACACTGCTGCTGGTGCTGCTGCTGTTGCTGTTGCTCCACCTCCACGCACTACTCGACACGACTAGCATCAACGAAATGTTGCTCTGCGGTGTCTGCCGATTGGGTTTCTTTGCTCGCCCCAAGTTTGTGGCCGAGTGCTGCGACTATTGCGATGTGTGCGATCGTCGTTGAGGGGTTTCGCGGTCGCTGCTGAAGTGGCGCATGCAATCAAGTGGGTACTGGAGATATAATATTTAAATGTACATATCTTCTGATATTGTGTATGCTTGACAACTCACGCAAACGTTGAATGATTGCAGGAATCATTAAAATTTCTTGCCCTAACGCATTCGCGAATGTGTTGGTGTTGGTGAGTAGCATGTGAGGCGACGGCAAAAAGAAATGCAGTGTGACCGCGGATGAATATACCGTCTATCGCTCACAAATGTATCGTAAATATTGCTTTTCTGTTTTCAGCCCTGAAACGACAATTTCACCCGTTTGATGAATATTGATGGCTAGATGGTATTACTCATATTTTGGAAGGGTTTTTGGACTTATTATAAAATTTAAAGTGCCTTCTGCCAAATCTGAGTACATTTTCAAAATTTTTGGATATTTTTGATATGTAGGTTTTTTGTGGCTTAACCTAAATAAACTAAATAAAAAAAACTATCAATAGTTTAAAACCTACTCTGAGAATTACACTATTTTTCTAATATATGTATGTATAACTTGTTATGTTTTGGTTTCACAAGACACAAACCCAATGTAACATCGAATAAAAATTGTTACTTTTTTACCGTTACACATGGGTTTTTACTTTTACTTTATGGAATGCAATCTCTTGCTGATCTTTCACCTCAAAATTTCTGAAAATAGAGCATGGAAAGCTGTCCTTATTATTATGTATGCTGTTTTTGCCTAGCTTCAGTGAATGCCATGTTAACATCGATGTTTTTGCAGCACATGCCACCCCACGTTACACTTTATGCAATTTTTTTGGTTGACCTTTTTAGTTGTACACCAAAATTGGAAACATTCCAGTAAAAGGTAGAAATTAAAACTATAATTCCTACAAGCTATTAATATTCCAATGAACATCATAATCGAGAAAATGATTATGAGATTACGTTATATTTAACATTTTAACGTATACCGGTTAACACAAGAAGGTATATTTCGGTATATGTTTGAGGGTATTTTTTATCGACAAGACCGCTGGCCAGGTTTTGCTAGGGCTGTCAAAGATTTAAAAAATATCAAATCGGTGATATATTTTGCTTGGATAAAATATCAAAATAATATAAAATATATATCTGCTTGTATATTTTTGCTAAAAGTATATTCCGTGCGCATCGGACATAAATAGCTCCCATAAAGAAATCAAAAACCTTACATTTGCTTTTAACATCTTTAATCCTTATTCCACTTTTCTGTTTTTAATTTGACTTATTCAACTAATCTTTGCTTTACATACATAATTCTTTTAAGCAAGTGTTTCTGGATTTTTAGTTCAAAACACCCACAGACTTCTTCACAGTACGAAAATCCTCCAGATTATATTTCTATCTCGCACACCTCACAAAAACCATCACTGCTTTCTAGAAAACTCTGAGAAAAAATTATTTTGCTTAGGTCTTTTCCGTTGGCTTTCGTGGTAATTGATCAATACTACCAACAACAGAATATATATTCTTCTGTATATTTCCTTCTGTGCGTTACATACATCCACTTTTGTGCACAAAAACAGTGGTTTTTTTGCGAGCATAAACAAATGAATATATTGGTATTTTGGGGGAAAAAATCACGATATAAATACATTTTTTATTTTTTTAAAATATCGATATATTGATATTCTGATTTATATTTGACAGACCTACTTTTTGCGCAAAGTCGGAAAATTTTCTATTTAAATCGAGCAGTCAGCCTGTTTATTGTATTCTTGTGACGTGGCTTTTCGCCAGACAGGGTTTAATTGTTCCTAGTAAATCAAGTTATATTTAAAATGAAATACTATCTGTTGCTGGGGCTTTTGCTCGTATCAGGTTGGTGTTTTTATGCCACGCTTCAGGGTTTCAGTGTTTGAGTGCAGTGCCAATGCCGGTGTTTTAACCTAATTTTTTTTGTGTATTTTTTATTCGATGCTTTACTGCAGGCATAAGTCAGATTGCCGCTGAAGATGAGGCTGGTGCCGAGAAAATTGAACTGGACTTGGGTGCATTCAAGGAAGGTTCCAGAACTGGTAAGTTACGCCCCCCGCCCGCTGCTGAGGGAGTTTTTGGGACACGTCAGCGTTAGCCGCAGTTACCCTGACGCCACGGTGTTGACGCCCCGTATCTATAATACGATTACCTTACTACCACAGATGCTGAGACCTTGAAACGGGAGGAGGAGGCCATTCAACTGGACGGACTGAATGTTGCACAGCTAAAAGAATTGCGCGAAAAGGTATGTACAGAATTCTGATGCGGAGAATAATTCTTACAAATGATTTATGTGTGTGTATTTGTGTCGTGGGTAGGCGGAGAAGTTCACGTTCCAGACAGAAGTGAACCGCATGATGAAACTGATCATCAATTCGCTGTACCGCAACAAGGAGATCTTCCTGCGTGAATTGATCTCAAACGCCTCCGATGCCATTGACAAGATTCGTCTGCTGGCCCTCACCGACCGCAAGGAGCTGGAGAGCAACCCCGAGCTGCATATCCGCATCAAGGCCGACAAGGAGAACAAGGCGCTGCATATCATGGACTCGGGTATTGGCATGACACACCAGGATCTGATTAACAATCTGGGCACAATCGCCAAGTCCGGAACTGCCGACTTCCTGGCAAAAATGCAGGATCCCAGCAAGTCAGAGGGCGGAGACCTGAACGACATGATTGGACAGTTCGGTGTGGGCTTTTACTCGGCCTTCTTGGTCGCTGATCGTGTGGTGGTCACCACCAAGCACAACGACGATAAGCAGTACATCTGGGAGTCGGATGCCAACAGCTTCACCATCACTGAAGATCCACGTGGCGACACCCTCAAGCGGGGTTCGATCATTTCGCTGTACCTGAAGGAAGAGGCCCAGGACTTCCTGGAGGAGGAAACCGTTCGCGAGCTGATTCGAAAATATTCGCAGTTCATCAACTTCCCCATTCTGATGTGGTCCAGCAAAACGGTTGACGAAGAGGTGCCCGTGGAGGAGGAAGCCGTTGCCGTGCCCGAAAAGACCGAAGATGACGTGGAAGATGCCGATGAGGAGGCCAAGGTTGAGGAGGCAGCTGATGACGACAAGCCCAAGACAAAGAAGGTGTCCAAGACCATCTGGGATTGGCTGCTGATCAACGACAGCAAGCCCATCTGGACCCGCAAGCCGGCCGAGGTGACAACCGAGGAGTACAACAACTTCTACAAGAGCCTGACCAAGGACTCGAGCGAGCCCCTCACCCAGACCCACTTCATCGCCGAGGGCGAAGTAACCTTCAAGAGTTTGCTGTACGTGCCCAAGGTGCAGCCATCCGAATCCTTCAACCGCTACGGCACCAAGTCCGACAACATCAAGCTCTACGTTCGTCGTGTCTTCATCACTGACGAGTTCAACGACATGATGCCCAACTTCTTGAGCTTCATTCGCGGTGTGGTCGACTCTGACGATCTGCCCCTGAACGTGTCGCGCGAAACGCTCCAGCAGCACAAGCTGATCAAGGTTATCAAGAAGAAGCTGGTGCGCAAGGTGCTCGACATGCTCAAGAAGCTCGACAAGGAGTCCTACGAACAGTTCTGGAAGGAGTTCTCCACCAAGTAAGTGCTGCACATCCACCATTAATGAAATACTTGCTCATTTGGTTGCTTATGCCTTTTCCTAGCATTAAGTTGGGCGTCATGGAGGATCCCAGCAACCGATCTCGCTTGGCCAAGCTGCTGCGCTTCCAAACCTCCAATGGCAAGGGCGTTACCTCTTTGGCCGAGTATGTGGAGCGCATGAAGTCGAAGCAGGAGCACATCTACTACATTGCCGGTGCCAATCGCGGTGAGGTCGAGAAGTCGCCGTTCGTTGAGCGTCTGCTGAGCAAGGGCTACGAGGTGCTCTTTCTGGTCGAGGCTGTTGATGAGTACTGCATCTCCGCTCTGCCCGAATTTGATGGCAAGAAGTTCCAGAACGTCGCCAAGGAGGGATTCAAGCTCAACGAGTCTGAGAAGAGCAAGAAGAACTTCGAGTCGCTGAAGAGCGCCTTTGAGCCTCTCGTTAAATGGCTGAACGATGTCGCCCTCAAGGATCAGATCTCCAAGGCTCAGGTGTCGGAGCGTTTGAGCAACTCGCCGTGTGCCTTGGTCGCTGGCGTTTTCGGCTGGACCGGCAACATGGAGCGCCTGGCAATGTCCAATGCCCACCAGAAGTCCGATGATCCGTCTCGCAGCTACTATCTCAGCCAGAAGAAAACTCTTGAGATCAACCCACGGCACCCACTGATGCGCGAGCTGCTGCGTCGCGTGGAGGCTGACGAGGCCGATGACACTGCCAAGGACATGGCCGTTATGATGTTCCGCACTGCCACTTTACGCTCCGGCTATATGCTCCAGGAGACGGCCGGCTTTGCCGACAGCATTGAGCAGATGATGCGCCAGACATTGGGTGTGTCTCTGGACGAGCAAATCGAGTTGGATGAGGACGATGACACTGCCGAGGATACCGAGTCGGGTAGCCAAGAGAACAAGAACATCAATGCCGATGACGATGAGGAGGATCAGGCTCACGATGAGCTGTAATCACCCGCTGCAGGCGCAGAGCAGATCCCACATAAATTGTACATAGGAGTGTGGAAGTCAGACTGAGTTTATTTACAGCACTTTCTGGATGGGCGTTAAGAGGAAGCTGCCGCCGTTTCATCAATATTAAACCCTAGACAGGTCCTTAGTTATTAAGTAAAACAATTTCGTAATAATTATGTGGCTCCATTCATCACAACCACAAAACAAATCCAGAAAGCTCTCTCCATAAGATTAAAATACTTGAAACATTCGCCTGGAATTAGGATGAACTTTTTTATTTACATAATTTCGCAACATGATTCCAACACAAACGGGAATTCTAATAAAGAGTGTTTAATCAATTCTCCAAATCAGATTCTAGTGGCTCATTATTAATGGCATTTAAATATGTGCCGTATGCTAATTGATCCCTGATCTGGCGCACAGCCTCCTCGGCAGTAGCAATATTAAATGTATCCATTAAGAGACGCACAATCCACAATGGCAGCAAAGCATTAATCTGTAACGATGCGTATGCCTGTAAATCGGGAAATTAACATCAGATGAGTTCAGATATTAATTATTTTCACTTACTGTTCTGGTGCCATAAACTTGGCCCAGTTTCCTGATCATACATAGTTCCACGTCCCTTCGTACTATATCTATGACATGCACATGCTGAATGTCCATGAATCGATCTATATGCTTGTGTCGATTCGCCTTAAAAAATGTAGTCAAGTCGCTTTCGTACTTGGAGAATGTATTCAGTATTTCTTCCTTTTCCATTTTATCCATTAGCCTGGACAATAAAACAAACTTAAGCTGTAGGTAAATGCATTTAATTGAAATGTAAGCCACAGAACTTACAGAATTTTCACCTTGCGTGGAGCTGGACGAGGTTCTATCGGTCCAGCCAGCTGAAAGCTTTTGGGCTTTGATGGCGGTGGCTCATTGAGCTCCTCCTTTTTTATGGCTTTGGATGGCGACGAAGCAATCCCATTGGCATTGGCTTTTTTCCCCATTGGCCCATCTGTGTGGTCTTTTTTGTCCGTCTTTTTCTTCCCTCTAAAAAGGGGACAATTAATATAGGCAGACTACGGCAAGTTTACATTACATACCCTATGATAAAGTCGTCTAAGTGACTTGGACGCGTTAGTGGACGGCGCGGGCGTCTGGTCGGACTCGGCCCATCAGCACTGGGAATGGATTTTCTGCGAGTTTATAAATGCGTTAATGCTGGGCATAAATTGAGTCCATAGTTGACGCTTACTCTGTGTCGGGTGTGGGCACACGCTTGGTGGCCTTTTTTTCAAGTGAAGAGCGACCGCTGTTGGGCGTTTTACCTTTTGCATAATCTTGTGATAAGGACCTGCGTGCATTACACACTTTTACAGGCTCCTTTCTAGCAGCGGGAGCCTCTGCCGACTCACTGTTTTTGGGAAATTTAATGGAATTTGTAATTCATTTCTTGTGAAAATCTTGGTGGGCTTACATTGATTGTGAACGATGCTCCTGTTTGGTTGGTTTTTGTTTCTCAGAATCTACGGAAACTTTTTTATTCTTGCGCTTCTCCGGAGCGGGTGCCACTTGCTGGTCACTGTACGAAATGTAATTGAGTTAAATTTTGAATTTAGTTACTTGAATAAATTTTGTGGCTTACTTGGAATGTGTACGTTTGGTTGGTTTATCTTTGCGCGTTTTCTGAGCGTGCACCTCATGGTCGCTGCAAGAAATGTAAGTGAGTGCCATGTGGATGTCAGTGTTTTATGTGATTTGCGAACCTCGAATTTGAGTCTGTGCTCACATTATTAGAAACTGTTTCGATATATTCCAGCTGCATAATCAGACACAAATCGCTTTTCGAGAATGAAACGCCGGGTAGGCGAATCTCTGTAGACAATCGCCGAGAATCGATCGAGTCCACTCGTACTTTAATGTGATCAATGAGGAGATCTGCATGCAAATTCTGAATATCTTGCTCTTGCTCCAGCAGGCCATATAAGCCCGTCTCAATATTGGACCAGCGGGAAGGCGTCATCCAATGATAGTCAGTTTGTTTCTGGACAATGCGGGAGACCGTGCACGGCTGCACCTTGGTGTTGCAGATGATGCGATGCTTTTTATACTGCAAATGAATAGCAAATTAGATAAATGCCGCAGTGTCGTGTTGGCCTACCAACCCAATAGATTTGCATCACAAGTTGGTAATCACCGCCGAGAGTAAACGGCATTTTGTACAACAAACTGAGGCTTTGGCAAACAAATACGCGTATCTTTTCTGCGTTCGCGGCAAAATAATAAATTCGTGAGGCAGAGATGCATTTGCTCTTCGTTTGGTCGATAACGATATATTGGCGTTGCCAGATGCAAGATAAAATATCAAATTGCTTGCGCGTCAATTTGAAATCTAACGAATGTAGTCGAACTAACCAATGGACCGAACACGAGGGGATCTTTTTCGTAAGTTTCTTGACTATCAGTGGCGTTTCACATAGGTCAAGTTTGTTTACTAATCTGTGTGTGCCAATAAACCACGATTATCGGAAGCTGGCTGGTGTGCTGCTCCGAGAGAGGAATCCAATTCATCTGCTGGCAGTTCTTATCCGCGTTCTGAATTAAACAGTCGTACAGACGTCCGAGCCATAGGTTGCGCGTGCTTGGTTATTTTATTAATTCAAATCGATCAATGACGATTAGCAAAACTATATACATCCCCACATATATATTTATTGTGTACTGCGTATGCGTTGTTCTGATTAATTTATGAATAAGCGCAAAATGTTTTCGTACTCCAGCTCAAGCTCCAGCTCGAGTCGTACTATCTGTGCTGTAGTCTTTATTTACATATCAGTAATATCAGAGTTCATAGTGCCGCCATGTGAGGCTAGGACGACAGTCACTGCAGATGAGCAGGGAAAACCCGAATCCAGTGAGAATTCAGTCAAAGATTCGTCAGCGGAATATCTGCGAACGTATTCCGAGCGGATGAAGTCGTACATGAATGAGAGCGTGGCGCCGTGCGATGACTTCTATGAGTACGCCTGCGGCAATTGGCAGCACGTGAAGCAGGACAGGCAGTCGTCGCACAAGCGGAGCAATCTCCTCGATATCGGGTACACACTCGGCGATGTGGTCGAGCAGCTGCTGACGAGGAACTCGCTGGCTGTGGATCTCAATTACACCGATGAGCTGCTGATTGCACAACGATTCTATAATGCCTGCCTCGGTGCGGATCTGTACCCGCTGCCAGCCGCCGACCCCGCTTATCTGGCGCTTATCAGGTCGCTGGGTGGTTTCCCAGCTGTCGATGGTGAGGCGTGGCAGTCGGCCAACTTCAGCTGGTTCAACATGAGCGCCCACTTGACCAACTTTGGCGTCAACGGACTCATCCACGAGAAGATCCTGCCCCAGTATCCCTTTGTGCCGTACTTTAAGGTGCCGGAGTTGGGCTTTGACTACATCGTGCACAAGGACAACATCGCCAGCAACGACACCCGAGGCTACAAGCTGAATGAGAAACGAATGCGTGGCTACCTCGAGGCTTACGGTCTGCCGGACGAGAAGGTTTCAGAGGTGATTGCGGGGGTGTTTGCTTTCTGGCACGATGCCCTCGTCATCATCGATCGCTTCCAGGAGGAGAAAGAATGCGAGGAGTATGCGGAAGCGGAAGATGTTCCCTCATTTACGGAATGGGGCAGCTACTATGAGATTGCCTGGAACAGCATCAACTTCCCCACGGAGAATCTCGAAGATTTCTGCGACTACTACTACGTGGAGCTGGACAAGGTGTGCGCCAAGCATAAGCCAGCTGTGGCCAACTACTTGGCCATGCTGCTGCTCTATCGCATGGATGCCAAGCTGAAGGCGGCCAAGTACCAGAAGGAGCACTGTCTGCAGGCCGTGCAGTATTCACTGCCATATCTATTTGATAGGCTTTACCGTGTGGTAGGTAGATCGATTAGGAGTTGAGCGATTAATGTCCATTCTCACTTTTCCAGGAATACTTCTCCGAGGACACTAGATCAGAGATTTCCGGCATTATAAAGGAGCTGCGCAAGAGCTTCCGTTTGATGCTGGAGAACTCCGAGTGGCTGGACACGGAGACCCGAAGGGAAGCGCTGCTTAAGGAGTCTAGCATCGAGCCGCGCATTGGCAGTTTCAAGGATGATGAGCACACCGAACGCCTTGTACGAGCGATCCAAAATCTGACCATTGTCGTGGATAGCTTTGCGCAGACGAACATTAACCTGAAGCGCCTAACCACAAACATTAGACGCTTCAATGGACACCACTTCAGTGAGCTATCGAATGGCACGAAGCCCCTGGAGCTGCTGTGGAGCATGCAGGTCAATGCCTTCTACTACAACATTGACAATTCCATATATGTGATGGCGGGCATACTGCATCCACCGGCCTTTCATCAGCTCTGGCCAAACTCCCTGAAGTATGGCACAATTGGCTATCTGGTGGGGCATGAGCTGACGCATGGCTTCGACACGGTCGGCTCCATGTTCGACGGCAGCGGCTCGCAGCGCAACTGGTGGTCCAAAAAGTCCAATGCGGTATTCAACGAGCGAGCCGAGTGCTATGCGGAGCATTACAGCAGATACCTGATACCAGAGATTAATCGCAAGATCAATGGAAACCAGACCAAGGATGAGAATATTGCTGATAGCGGCGGTCTGCATCAGGCGCTTAGTGCCTATCGCAGCTACATGAAGCAGCAGCAGCAGGACAACGAGACGTATCCGAATAAGAATGAGCAGATGCCCGGCCTCGACCTGTCCCCGGAGCAATTGTTCTTTCTCGGCTTTGCGCAGCTCTGGTGCAATGCCTACGAGGAGGAGCACTACTGGGAGGAACTGTCCAACGAGCACACAATCGACAAGTTTCGGGTCCTGGGTGCCGTCACAAATAACGAGGAATTTTCCAAGATCTACAACTGTCCCTCCGGTAGTCCAATGAATCCTCAAGCAGACAGGTGTCGTGTGTGGTAGTCCATTTACTGGACCACTGATAAGCGGAGGGTTCATCTTTCTTTACTTATTAACGCATAATTAGTTCAATAAACGCTTGTCGCAAAACAGCCATTTCCCAGAAGTCTTCTTGCATGTATTTGTGGGGATTGATACCATTGAAGTTTATTTAATGGGCGACTTGTTCTGAGGATTTGAATGCATCCGCGCCTCGATAGTTGTCGATAAGCAGCGACTTGTAGCGCCGCAAGTGCACACTGAGACCCTCCTCGCGTTCGCTGGCAGAGAGTATGGCAACTCGTGATATCACCAAATGGGAAGGATTGGCCTGGCTGAAGCCGCGTATCACATCGATCTCATCGCCAATATCCAGCTGCAAGGAAGTAATAATTAGCGAAAACATTCTCTAGCCACAGGGGTAACCCTTACCTGCACGCTCTTCTTCTGCAGCTTCTTCCCATTGACGCGGATCTTGCTCTCATAGAAATTCAGTTCAACTTTGCTATGGGAAAGGGCAAGGACATGTTAATAATAGTTTTTCATTGCTTTTCGGTTGTACACTCACTTTCTGGCCATTCCCAGACCCGCCTTGAGCAGTAGGTCGGCGCGCAGCGAGTTCACCTTGGTCTTGACCACCTTGGAGTCGCGCTCGTCCTTAAACTCCTCGTCCGCTTCATCGTCAGTGTCCAAATCGTCTGTTGTTCTGGACGATTTTCTATCATATTTTCGTGCAACGCTGGTGGTATGAAGTGGTGCCTGAAGCCTGTTCGAAATCACATTCGGTGTGGTTGTCTTGTTGACCAAACTACTGGCCGGTGCACTGGCGTATTTTCCGAATCTAGTTATTTGCCGTAAGCTGCGGAGCATTTTTGGAGCGGAGCGATCTTAAAAATTACGATAACAAAATCTACAAACATAACCTAAAAACTACAGCTGATTGGAGGTGGCGTTGCCAGACATAATTTATTTGGTTGTGCTTGGCGGCTGTTGTTTTTGTTTTTTGTTTCGCTTCTTTTTGGGTTTCTTGTCTGGATTGGGCCGAACCCGGTGCACACTGACTGGACGGTAGTGTTGTTTGTCGCTGGGCAGGAAATCATCCTCATCGGTGGCTTCCGCTGCCTCTACTTCCATTTGCTCCTCACTATCCACAGATTCGGTTATTGTTGGTCTGGATTCCACTTTCACTTCCTCCGTGGCTTTGCTTTTGGCTTTCATGGCCAAATTACTGAGTGCAGCGCCCAGTTGTTGAGTCTCCACATGGGCATCAACTCGATCTACCTTTACACATGACTTGTCACTGGAAAACGTGATGTAGTCATCGCTCCATGCGTTTACTGGAACCGCATGCTGCTCCGCTGCTTTCTGTGCTGTTTCTTCCGGCTGAACATCTTGAATTTTCACCTGACGATTCTTCGAAGACTTTTTAACTATGACAGGAATATTTTGTGGAGCTGGCTTCTGACGGTCCTTCACCCAGTGTTCCAGCTCCAGGCTCACAGCAGCCAAGTCCAGCGGCAAGACCAAGCAAAGTGCTCGCACACCGAAAACATCAAAGGTTAGCTCCTCCAGCTTGGGTTGCGCATAAATGGGAGCAGTTGGCAACTGAGTGGCGGCACTGGTGGCTATTAGACGGATGATATGGGATGGCCTCAGACTCAGCGAGACAAACACGCACGAGAAGCGCCTCGAGTTGATGGCACGCAGGGAGCTCTCGAGACCGAGATGTATGTTATTATGGGTGGCAAATGTCTTTGCAGGATGAGGACTGCGTTTTATGGACTCTATCAATATCTGGCGAAGCTGTAGCAGTTCATCTTCCCTAAGAACTGGGCTGTAAATTGAAATATTTAGCACCGGGGATTACAGACAGATTGAATGAGCCTTACCTGTGCTGCTTGTATGGATTGGCCAATATATTTCGCAACTTGGGCAGAACCTTCTTTTTGCCCTTTGCTTCCTTCTGCTTTATGCTGGCCAAACTCATAGTTATAAGAAGTTAATACTAGCAAATAAATTATCAAAATAAAATGTGTTTAAGACAGCGTTGCCACCCAGGCGTCGCTGCTGGTGTCGATGTGGCCAGAGGCTCCTAAAATAAAACGCGCTGTCTATGTTCAAATTGTTTAATTTATATACATTTATTTTCCTTTTCACAGCCAATATGGTTCAGGTCTTGTGTCTGAAGAGTATCGGAAATTTCTTGGCTTTGACTGCACAAAATCGTCAACAAGGTTCGCACTCCTGGGTGCAGTGGTTGTAACAGCTTCGGTTGTGGTTTCCTCCGATCCGATTGTGCTCGTCTCAATGTTGGAAACTTCTGTAGTTGTGCTGTTGAGGACGTCCTCCGCTTGGTGATTGAATATTAGAGTATCCAAATAAGTTGTTGTGTCAATGCCTTCAGTTGTGGCAATAATTTCCAACACTAAAGTAGACGTTTCTGGACTCTCTGTCGTCACAACTGAATCTGTTGTCGTATCTGATGCTTCCCAGGATCCTGTAGTGCTGGTTACTGGCCATTCTGTTGTGGTTGAAGATTCCTCTGTTTTAGTTTCGCCTTCCTCCCAGGTTGTCTGTTCCCTGAAGGATACGGTAGTGGTGTCTATGATGGGAGATGTTTCCCAGTCACTGCTGCTTGTGGTTGTCGTCTCGGCTATGCTTGTAGTTGATTCCGACAGTTCTGTACTCGCGGTAGTTGATTCCGGAACTTCTGTACTGGTAGGACTAAGTTTTGTGGTATCTGCTGAGGATTCCATTTCTGTAGTTGTAGTTTGTTCATTTGTTTCCTCTGTGGTACCATCCACATTGAAGTAATTGCTTGTTGTTGTCGAAATATCCTCAGTAAACTGGCTCGTAGATAATTCTGGCTCAACTGTAGTCGGTTCAATGACTGCTTGAATCGTTGTTGTTTCCCATTCTTGGGTTAAATTTCGTTTTCCAGGCTTGTATGGCTCGTACTTCTTTACAACATATGGCTTGTGATTATTTATGTATTCCATGGCCATTTTCCTCCATTCATCTCTATCAAGAATGGCGTTCAAATTTCCACTTTTGATATTTGTCTGTATTGACACGGCATAATGTGCCATCAAAAGGAGAAAACACAACTTCTTCATGACGATGCTGACGGGCTAAGCGGTCACTTTTGACTAATTACTTTTGCAAATTGTTTGGAGATATAACCCTATGCTGTCTACCTGTTTCCGACCTTTTTCCCTCAAGCCAATCTACCTGTGTCTCTCCTTAAAAAGGTGCAAAAACAATAATTATGTGACATTCGATTCAAATATAAATATTCCCGCCAAGGTCACAGTTTTGTGCGACTGGCCACTCTTTCATTTGCGGTGGCAACGCTGCAAATGCCGGCTCCAGCTGATTCTTTGGGCGAAGAAGAAGAAGAAAAGCGTGCTTACAATCCGCGTTTTGCGAAAAACATTAATAAGATATATTAACGCCAAGTTTTAACTCTAATATAAAGAGAAAAACGTACTAAGCAGTGAGCTAAAACCTTGGTAAGTTATCTCCGGTGCAATAGAACTAGAGCAGTGGCGTACTCCTCGGTGGCGGAAAATCGGCAGACGCCGCTTGTGTGTACATTGAATGAAATTAAAATAATTTTCTATTAGCACTGTAATATTATGGATTCCGATTTATACGATGAGTTCGGCAACTACATTGGCCCCGATCTGGACAGTGACGAGGATGATGACCAGAGCATCTATGGGCAACCCGATGTGCAGGATGACCCAGAGGTAAGTACCTCAATGGCAATTAACTCGAAGCATCAGTGCGAGTAAAACGCTTGGGGTTCGGTACACAGGACGCCATGGACGAAGACGAAGCAGAGCCGCCAGAAGATGAGGACAAGGAGGTAACAGCGGTAGTGCTGCACGAGGATAAACGCTATTATCCCTCTGCCGTGGAGGTGTACGGTCCGGATGTGGAGACCATAGTGCAGGAGGAGGATGCTCAGCCGCTGGACAAGCCACTCATTGAGCCGATAAAGAAGCTCAAGTTTCAAATCAAAGAGCAGGAACAGCAGGACACCACCTATGACATGGAATTCATGGCTGACCTGATGGACACGCCGCCACTCATCCGAAACGTGGCACTCGTTGGACATCTCCATCACGGCAAGACAACATTTGTTGACTGCCTAATTCGGCAAACGCATCCCCAATTCGAGAACATGGAGGAGCGCTCCCTGCGATACACAGACACACTCTTCACCGAACAGGAACGCGGATGCAGCATTAAGGCCACTCCAGTCACCCTCGTTCTGCAGGATGTCAAGCAGAAGAGCTACTTGCTGAACATTTTCGACACGCCCGGTCATGTTAATTTCTCAGATGAGACCACCGCCGCCATGCGCATGAGCGACGGCGTTGTTCTGTTCATCGATGCAGCCGAAGGTGTCATGCTGAACACTGAACGCTTGCTCAAGCATGCCGTACAGGAGCGACAGTCCATTACCGTGTGCATCAACAAGGTGAGTCAGTGGTTGATGTCTCTCGAAAGTAAATTGCCAAAACTCATCATCCATTGCAGATCGATCGTCTCATACTGGAGCTGAAGCTGCCTCCTCAGGATGCTTACTTTAAGCTGAAGCACATTGTAGAGGAGGTCAATGGGCTACTGAGGTATGCATAGACTTAATTTTAGTCATTTCTTTTTATACCAATATCCAACTCTTTCAGCACATTTGGCAATGCAGAAGACAATCTGTTGGTGTCGCCCATTTTGGGCAATGTTTGCTTTGCCAGTTCGCTCTATGGCTTTTGCTTCACTCTGAAATCGTTTGCCAAACTCTACGCGGACACATATGAGGGTGTCAACTACATTGACTTTGCCAAACGTCTCTGGGGCGATATGTACTTTAACAGCAAAACGTAAGTGTACACTCAGCATTATCAAAAGTCTGTTTTTTTTATCACTGGCTCATTGGCAGGCGAAAGTTTTCCAAGAAGCAGCCACACAGCTCTGCGCAGCGAAGCTTCGTGGAGTTCATACTGGAGCCCATGTACAAGCTGATTGCCCAGGTTGTGGGCGATGTGGATAGCACTCTGTCGGACACTCTCGCCGAGCTGAATGTGCGCGTGTCCAAGGAGGAAATGAAGTCGAATATACGGCCATTGCTGCGACTCGTCTGTAATCGTTTCATGGGTGACTGCAGCGGTTTCGTGGACATGTGCGTGGAGCACATCAAGTCCCCACAGGAGAACGCCAAGCGGAAGGTGGACCACATATATACGGGTCCAAAGGAAGGCGACATCTATCGCGACATGATTACCTGCAATCAGTATGGAACACTGATGGTCCACAGCTCGAAGATGTACCCGAACGATGACTGCACCTTCTTCCAGGTGCTGGCTCGAATCGTTTCTGGCACGCTGCATGCCGGGCAGGAGGTACGCGTGTTGGGCGAAAACTACACGCTTCAGGATGAAGAGGATTCACGGATACTGCAAGTCGGTCGACTGTGGGTGTTTGAGGCTCGCTATAAAGTCGAGCTAAATCGCGTTCCATCGGGCAATTGGGTGCTCATTGAGGGCATCGATCAGTGTATCGTGAAGACCTCTACTATTGTGGACATCAATGTGCCCGAGGATCTATACATATTCCGACCACTCAAGTTCAACACGCAGAGCATTATAAAGATAGCTGTTGAGCCCGTGAACCCGTCGGAACTGCCGAAAATGCTGGACGGTCTGCGCAAGGTGAACAAATCCTATCCGCTGCTCTCGACTCGCGTCGAGGAGTCGGGTGAGCATGTTATCCTCGGCACAGGCGAGTTGTATTTGGACTGCGTTATGCACGATCTGCGCAAAATGTACTCGGAGATTGACATCAAGGTGGCCGATCCTGTGGTCGCCTTCTGTGAGACTGTCGTGGAGACCAGCTCGCTGAAGTGTTTCGCTGAGACGCCCAACAAAAAGAACAAGCTGACCATGATTTCAGAGCCCCTGGAGAAGGGCCTGGCCGAGGACATTGAGAACGGAACCGTTTGCATCAGTTGGAACAAGAAACGCATCGGAGAGTTCTTCCAAGTCAACTACGACTGGGATTTGTTGGCCGCACGTTCCATCTGGGCCTTTGGCCCCGATTCAACTGGACCCAACATTCTCGTGGACGACACCCTACCTTCGGAGGTGGACAAGAATCTGCTGACAGCCGTAAAGGACTCCATTGTGCAGGGCTTCCAGTGGGGAACGCGCGAAGGTCCGCTCTGCGAGGAGCCCATACGAAATGTCAAATTCAAAATACTTGACGGAGTCATCGCCAATGAGGCACTTCATCGCGGTGGCGGCCAAATTATTCCCACAGCTCGTCGTGTTGCCTACTCTGCGTTCCTCATGGCTACCCCTCGTCTGATGGAGCCGTACCTGTTCGTTGAGGTCCAGGCGCCCGCAGATTGTGTGTCTGCCGTGTACACTGTATTGGCCAGGCGCAGGTGAGTTGATGGAATTTTCGTTTGAGGATTTTTAACAGCAACTTTATACTCTTGTTCTTTCAGAGGCCATGTGACACAGGATGCACCCGTTTCCGGCTCGCCCATTTATACGATCAAAGCCTTTATACCCGCCATCGATTCTTTCGGATTTGAGACGGATCTGCGCACGCATACCCAGGGCCAGGCCTTCTGTTTGTCGGTATTCCATCACTGGCAAATTGTGCCCGGCGATCCGTTGGACAAGAGCATCATCATACGGCCGCTGGAACCGCAGCAGGCATCGCATTTGGCACGAGAATTTATGATCAAGACACGGCGCCGCAAGGGCCTCTCCGAGGATGTGTCCATTAACAAGTTCTTTGACGATCCCATGTTGCTGGAATTGGCCCGCCAGGATGTGCTTGTCAACTATCCGCTGTAGTAACACGAATGAGCAAATAAAAAACGTCTTAGACCTACTTTCTGGAAATATTTTATTGTTTTCTCGGTGGGATCCCAGGGGGCATTAGGTATTGTTTATGTAGGGCTTGTCACTGGGCTTGCTGCTGCACAACACTGGCCATATCTGTAGAATAAGTGTTGGGGAAGGGCTCAAATTGTTCATCCTAGTAGGCTTTTTGCGGCACAAAACACAGAACCGAGCACAGAGTAGCCGTCGACAAAATAAACATTTTCCAAACACCCAGACACAAAAATCAATTCATCAATTCAGCGTGTTCAGCCATTCTCCGCTCTAAAAAGTTTTAAAAAATTCATCAAATTTCAATAACTTTGACAAGCTGAAAAAAAAATATTTCCTACTCTAAACAGTTTCCTTTTACCCTGTATTATCTAGAATGAGTACCACGAAGAAACGCAAGATCTCACCGCGTACTGCAAACGTGTCTCCCAAGCGGAGTAAGTCTAAACCAAAATTGTATTAAGAAATAATGAAGATAAAATGTTATTGTCCGTTTACAGCACGCGCCTATTCGCGCAATATTCGTCGCAACCAGAGCCTGGGCCAGAAGAACAGCAACATCGAAGACCCTTCACAGAGTCAGGCGCTTAATTCAGAGTCTATTGATTTGATAGTCGGCAGCAACAACGACCCAGTGCCAGGTTCAGAAGAACCTCTGGGCAAAGGGATTTCATCGACAGCCTCTTGTCAACAGCTACCCGTTCAAGATGCATCAGTAGAGACGTTCAGCTCTACTGTTAGCCAATATCCCGAACTAAATTCCAGCCCCCAAATACCCAACTTCGTTATATTACATTGTCAAAAAGACATTGTTCTTTATCAACCTGTGGCCCGTGCTTCTACCGAAAACGGTCCGTTCGATCCGTCAATGTTTACTCAGCCCACATTGGGGGCGCTCGCTAAAGAATTTTGGGAGACGCTCAAAAATAATATTCAAACATACATACATAAAAAATAATTAATTTAATAGAAATGTCTGCCTGATAAGTCTATTATCTATTAATCTAATGGCTTGCGTTCGATTTGAGGGGGTGGTGAAAAATGGAAGTGGTGGAAGGGGTTGGCTTAATATTCCATTTTATTCAAAGGCTGACTAGATCCAGTACCAAAATGGATGGGAAAAAAGTCAAAACATTTGAAATTAAAATTAAAAGATATCCTGACCACAGAATGGTTTGATCCATCGCGATGCATGGAGGGAATTTGCTTCATTTTATGGAACATTTACAGAAATTTCTGAGATTTGTTTACCCTGTAAAATAAGCCAAGTGGTGACTGCAGTGTTGAGGGTAGCAGTTTAAATCCATCAATAAGATTTACTATATTTACTAGATATTTATTTGAAGCCTTTGTCTGGTGATGACTTGTCAAATAATTTACATAATAGTATACAGAAAACAGTTATGATGGTTGCTAGTAGTCCGTTCCTACTCGCCATTGCCGTTCTGCAGAACCTCCGACTCGTAGCCCTCATGCTCGCCCTGCTCCTCATCGAACTCAACCTCATCGTCGGCAGTTGCTTCCTAAAATGCGAAGATGTTGAATGAGTACTGGCATGGGGTTTGTTATATTGATAGAAGCGCACCTGGTACTGCTGATACTCGGATATCAGATCGTTCATATTGCTCTCCGCCTCAGTGAACTCCATTTCGTCCATGCCCTCGCCTGTGTACCAATGCAAGAAGGCCTTGCGACGGAACATGGCGGTGAACTGCTCAGAGATGCGCTTGAAGATCTCCTGAATGGCCGTCGAGTTGCCAATGAATGTGGCGGACATCTTGAGGCCACGTGGTGGAATATCGCAGACGGCCACCTTCACATTGTTGGGTATCCACTCGACAAAGTAGCTGCTGTTCTTGCTCTGCACGTTGAGCATTTGCGTGTCCACCTCCTTCATGGACATGGGACCTGTTAATTATTGAGCGGAAGAGCGTGAACAAAAAATGATTGTAATCGGCGAGGCGGGTCTGGTGAAAAAATCCCATCCGCATTTCCCCAAAGCAGTGGCAGTGTCTCCCTACCCCCCCACATTTACATCAAACGCCATGTTTTGCTTTGATGAGCGCCAAGGCAAATCCCCAAATCCCTGAATATGAAATACTAAACGGATTCTAAGCCCTAACAGCGTACTTTGCCACCTGGTCGGAGTCAGAGTTGGAGTCGGAGTCGTCTCTTAGGCGCAACAGACGCCACAGGGACAGGGATTGGAATCGGAAGCAGGGGCACCTTGACACAAACAGTCCCAGGAGGTAACTAAAAAAGTTGTTTCAATTCCAACGTTGGCATTTTTTGTTGTTGTTTCTGCTTCCAGAACACATTTTTGTGATTAATTATTTTGCAAGTATTTCTGGCAGTCAGTCGGAGTCTGAGCCTGAGTGGACGCAGTGGAATCGGGCACGAGGCGCCCGTGCAGGTCCCAAAGTCACGTTCAAGCATGATTAGTTAGGCTTTGGTCCCGCCCGTGTTCGGCGGTGGTCGTAATTCCCCAATGGATCTTGAAAGTAAATTTCTAATTACGCGCGTTTTTCGAGTCATCAGTCAAAAAGAAAGGCAGCGGAAGTGGCAGTGGCAGAGCCCAATCCCAAAGCCAAAGCCAAAGGACAGGCCTGAGAGCGAGAGTGGTACACAAGGAATAGCAAATGAAATATTATGCGGCATACTTTTGGGCGCCGCACAGCAGTTTATTAATTTAAAAATTAGCGCAAGCCAAAAAAAAAATTCCGCCACCCTTGCCGACACTCCTGCAGCAGGCAAACTTCGAGGGTGGGTAGGACGCGGAAGGCTAACAAATTTGCGCTACGTGCGCGTTGACGGATTGCAGCCTTTTTAGCCGCCAGAAACCCAGGTTGCATTAATCATTTTTAGTGGCGCCCATAAGTAGGCATTCTGTTTGCTAATAAAATTGTCGCTGTTGCCGTTTTCCTTTGCTTCTACGTGCCCTGCGGCAGCCTATGACCCGTCATAGGACAGGTGCGCCACCAGGTGGCCCTGACAAAGTGACAAAGTTTCACGGATAAGCCGCCCACACCCATCGCCCGTTTAGATGGATGGATCTGCGCGTTTGCGTGAAGGTGTTTCGGGTTTGTTGTTAAAAAACTATTTTTCTTTTGTAGATTCCCACCCTGTGGAGAAGTTCCGTCAACAGGCATTGCTGGTGGTGGCACTTACCACGGAAGATGCAGGCACACGTGAGGTAGCGTCCATGTCGGGGATCGCAGGCCGTCATCATGTTCTTGGCATCGAACATCTGCTGCGTCAGCTCGGCAACGGTGAGGGCTCGATACTGCTGCGATCCCTTGGCGGTCAGTGGGGCAAAGCCGGGCATGAAGAAGTGCAGACGCGGGAATGGAACCATATTCACCGCCAGCTTGCGCAGATCAGCGTTCAGCTGGCCAGGGAAACGCAGGCAGGTGGTAACGCCAGACATTGTGACCTGGTAGGAAGAGAAAAATGTCAGTTAGAACAATTATTTCGTTTGATGACGCGAAGTTGTAGTCCATGGCGAGGCTCCTGTGCTCCAATCTGGTGGCTCCGTGTCTTCATTTTGTGGCTGCTACTTACGGACACCAAGTGATTCAGATCCTCGTAGGTGGGCGAGCATAGGCGCAGGCTCTGGTAACAAATGTCATACAAGGCCTCATTGTCAATGCAGAATGTCTCGTCTGTGTCCACGCACAGTTGATGCACCGACAATGTGGCATTGTACGGCTCGACCACTACCTCTGACACCTGGTGTCGCCATTCATCGAAGGGGGATTGGGTGGGGAATTGGACAAACAAAAACACACGCATTAGACTGGTTTGTTCAACGAAATGCACTTACAGAAACCAAATGATTCAGATCCCCGTAGGTGGGCGACGAGAGCTTCAGCGTGCGGAAGCAGATGTCATAGAGAGCCTCGTTGTCAATGCAGAAGGTCTCGTCTGTGTTCTCCACCAGCTGATGGATGGAGAGCGTGGCATTGTAGGGCTCCACAACGGTATCGGATACCTGATTGTTTGTTGGTTAGGCGAACGAACGAACACATGCAGGAAAAGAAGGCAAAACGAAATAGATAATGTTAATTAGCAAAATGATTTTGGTTTTTCGATATTAAATGTTTAATAAATGGATACAAAGAGTTTCGAATCTGTGCTTAAATCTCAATCCGGAGTGGCAGGTTGATGATGCCCATGAATGATGAGCAAGCAGTCTCTGCTAAATGCCTTTGACAAGTGCCTTTGGGCCATGTATGCAGATACTCGTAGAGATGTTGTCAAAGATGAGCCACTCGGTCACTCGAATTGCCATTTTCTTTGGTTCGAATTTCGAATTTCTGGCAATTTGCTTGGGACATGCGACATGAAAAATGCATTCCCGCCCAAGAGGCTGCACTTCGAATGCACTTGCAAGTGCAACTGCCACAGCCCTATATACATATGTGTTAATGCTGTGATCCTGTGTCGGGCCTCGAGCGGCACTCAGGCACCGAGTTGTTGCATAAATGCAGTTGCATGTTGCACAAACATCGACAATCACATGCACATTTGTACATTTGTACATCCAAGTGTGTGCTGCAAATTGAAAATTATGTATAATCTTTGCTTTGCCCTCTATATTTGCTTGGGCCAGATGCATTGCTCTTGTGGGGGTACGTTGCGGCATGCGACAAACTTCAGTTCGAGTCTCAGTTTTGGGTATGCTGTATGCGAAATGTGTGTACACATAAAGTGGGGCAATTATTTAATGGTCCCAACCAGCCAGCCCTCGAGCGATAAGGTGGACAACAGACACACACACCTCAACAGTGTACACACAGACGCAGGGACACACGTACGTGTACAGTTAATACTAATGAGTCATGCTCGGGCATATGCATTCAAGATTTTGTTGCCAAATACTCGTTTCTGGCTGCAGGATTTACGAGTGCCTATGCAGCAGCAGAACTCCTTTGATTCGTGGCAAAATCAAAAAAAAAAACTCTACAATGAACAGTTTATTATTACCACCCGCTCCCGCTTCTGATATAATTTTGTTGGTTCTGCATTTGCATAAATTGTGTAAAGTGTGTGGCCTGCAAAACGACTGCAAAACTATTAAAATATATTCACTACACATATATTTATTCGCATGTTCTGTGCTGTGTCCATGCGGACATATTATGGCCGTTATGGAGTGACAGACAGTCATGTGTCGGTCTGGGCCGCAATAAAATTACCGCCGTAGCCAAAACATTGCGGTTAGCCCAGCGACCCATAAATAACGACATGCCAAAAGGGAAGGCAGCTCTTTGAAATTGGGGATACAAAGTTGGCAACTGGCAAAGGGTTAAGGCAGAGGACTGCTTGTCCTACCAATAGTTCGTTTTGTTCATTCAGCTGTGACGGTAATAAATTTAACACACAAATTCGAAATGTACAATAAGTTTTGTTCTTCAAAATCCATAAAATCTATTGTGTCAAATGTTAATTTCACGCCTCACAGGGCGCACCCCCTTCTGTCTCCTCTCAGGGGGCCTGTGAAAAATCTCAAACTAGAATGCAAACAGGATCCAACAGGTTGTTGTTCTCCGAATTTAGCCATAAAATAAAGCATTAAATTTGTCAAATTTGTCATTTGTCAGGAAATATAGTTTAATGTAGCTTTAATTTTAACAAGAAAGGAAAGCAGATTTTGATGATAAAACTTGTCAGTCGGTTGTCGGTTCCATCAATACTTTCGATTAGACTTTGCTTAATATCTCTCGATAACATGCCACAGCAAAGAGTTTTCCATCGTTAAGGCTGAACAAAATTATGATCATGTAATCATAAAGCTCTGAAATTTGAACGTCTAGCCCCTGCGGTGCATTTCTCTGCCACCTGCCAATTCATTTTGCACTGAATTAATTTAATTAAATGTCCAAAATGTAATTAAATGCGAATAATGCAAATGAAGGCTTACCACGTGCAACATCCGTGTGTCTACATTATATACAACAAATACATATGCATCTGGGTTAGTTAAGCACACAATTGAGGCGTGTCAAAAAAAGGCAAGCAACAAAAAAAAGATATCGTTGGGGAGTGCCCCCGAGTGGCCCCTGAGGCAGGGCACGGGCCCGAACCCTGGTCTGGATGGTCTCTTGGCACTAAATTGCATTAAAACTGCAGTGCCAATTAGGCTTTAGCCGCTGGCCCGATGGCACGATGGCCGCCGCGCTAATTTTCCCTGCAAATTAATTAGAATTATTTGGACAAAGCCGTGAACCCGGCCGAGGCAGTGCACAAAGCTCGCCAATTGAATTTGGCGTATGAATTGCATAAATAAAACAACATTTGTGGCATACTTTCGAACGTGGGTGTTACGGGCGGGTGCGTTGTGGCTTTCCCTTGCTAATTTGGCCAAAAACGCGTGCAGGTGTAAAGCGCTTGCGGGTCTGCGGGTCTGCGGGTTGGGTCGGCTTATAGACCCCACATCAATGACACCGTGGTCCCCCCACCAAAAAAAAAACTACGTGATTTGTAAGCTGATTTTGCTAAGCGGATTGCACTCGTCATGAGCATAATGAGGATGATGTGTGGCACGGGCCAGGGGTGGTCCAAACAGCTTACCTTCGGTGAGGGCACAACGGAGAAGGAGTTCATAATGCGATCCGGATACTCCTCGCGTATCTTGGAGATGAGCAGTGTGCCCAGGCCGGAGCCAGTGCCGCCGCCCAAAGAGTGCGCCAGCTGGAAGCCCTGCAGGCAATCACAGCCCTCGGATTCCTTGCGCAGCACCTCCAGCACAGAGTCGATCAGTTCGGCTCCCTCTGTGTAGTGGCCCTTGGCCCAGTTGTTGCCTGAAATGAGAGGAGACATTCACAATTACTTATCTAATCAATGAACAGAGACAGGGAAACAGGGCGGAGCACAGCTGGACATGTGGAAAATTAATTTTCATCGTCATCCGCAGGCCATTTCATAATTGCAATTATCATCAGTACAGCAACAGCAACAGGAGCAGGAGCAGAAGCAGGAGCAGGATGAGACAGCACACTGCCCGAGGCAATTGACCAACATCAACGAACAGGGAAAACAATCAAGCGGCCGGGCCTCAGCCATGCCATTCCATCCGCCCCGCAATGATAAGCCCTGTGCCTGTGATAACAAGGCCGCATGTTGGCCATGGCATCATGTCATCTGGCGGCTGCTAGTTCGTCCTCGTACTTATCAAAGCAATGACAAAAGCCGCACAATGTTCGCTGCTGTTTTCGTTGTCTCTGCCACACAACTGGTAAAAACAAAAGCAGCAGGCAGCAAGCGGCAGGACAAGGCACGACGCATTGGACATGCCACGCATTAACGAGCAGTGCAACGGAAATGCATTAGCTCTGATAAGGGTGGGTCAGAGGTCAGGGGTCACACCTTCGTTCTGTGTGCACACTTACCCGCTCCGGACTGTCCGTAGACAAAGTTGTCGGGACGAAAGAGCTGGCCCATCGGTGAGGAGCGCACCGAGTCCATGGTGCCCGGCTCCAGATCGATCAGCACGGCACGTGGCACATACTTGCCGCTGCTCGCCTCGTTGTAGTAGACATCGATGCGCTCCAGCTGCATGTTCGACTCCCCATGGTAGTAGCCATTGGGATCGATGCCATGCTCATCGGAGATGATTTCCCAGAACTGCAAATACAAATTTAAAAAATAAATACAAAATCTTAGAGACTTAAATACAGTTTGAAATAATATTTTAAGTGCTGCATAATAATGAAAACCAACTCTAATCCCCCATAGAAGGTACGAAGCGGAACGCTTGAAGTAAGCACATATTTGCATATTTATGTATGCGTGTGTGTGTCTGTGTGTCTGTGTGTGCATGTCTTTCACTCACGCGACGTATGCGTGTTTTTTTATGACAGCAAGCGGCGCCACCCCAATGAAAATTTCGTGCAAATTTCATTTCTTTTTTTCTGATCCTTCTCCTCTTTGGTTGTATTTTGGCACACAGAAATATTATTTTACAATCAATGGTTCTCTGCGTGTGTATGCGCCTGTGCTTGTATTGCATTGCTTTGGCAATCAATGCATATAAATACGAGTGTCCTTTTTACATGGCTCTTGGTTTTATTGCCAGCACCATCAGAGTGGAGTACCAGCCCCGTGTGTCCTTACTTCGCCTATCTGTTGTCGATTTATGCGCGTGCATATGCTGCATACGATATCATGCCCCACACTCAACACACACACACTCACAACAGCAAAGACTGATGGGTGCATCGAGGGAAAACCGAGAGGAGAGAGCACTTTACATGCCGTGAGCAATTTCTGTTGCATACTTTCAGGGGCACACTTCCTGTTTTTTTTTTCGTGCTGTTGTTGTTGTGTAACGAGCGGGAATAATTGAATCCTTTTAGGTGTTTTATATTGGAAGTTCTCCCTTTCGCCCACACATGCCGCTGCCCTCCTTCCTTCCTTCCATTCCAAATTTATTTACACAGGAATTTTTCTTGCCTGCCGCATGTTTATTTTTTTTTCAATTTGTTTTATTTTCTGTATTTCTGTACAGGTTCCTGCCCACTGCTTTGCTTTTTCTTTATTTTTCATTGCACAATACGCTTGGCAAAACATTTCACGTTTGCTGCGCATATGAATTTCAAATTTTTAAAAATGTTTCAATCGCTCTGCCTCGCTGTCTCTCCTCTCTCCTTTCCGCCCGCCAGTGGCCAGGTGAGCGAGTGTGCAGGTGCCGGCTTGCTGTGAAAGCATTGGGAGTGGGTGTGGCAGTGGCTGTGGCTGTGGGAGTGGGGGTGCATTGGCAAAAATGCTAATTGTGAGAAAATCGCAATGTGCGACCGGCCTGGCCTCTGCGCGAGTGCCCCCCATTGATCGAAATGATTTTTAATGGACTTAAAGGCAGCCACCAGTCGAGAGCCAGAGAGAGACGGAGTGGTAGCCCAGGGCTATGAATTTCATTTGTCCCTATTTTATACACCATCATTCTTTTTATTTTATTTTATTTTATTTTTCCTTTTGCATCTGCCGCAGGAGGACAGTCAGATTGATTACCAAATATGAATTTTGATGTAAAACACCTGAAGCACCTGAGGGTAATACAATTTTGTGCTCTGGCCTGCCAACACAAAATCAGCTGAAATTTTACGATTTCAGGCTCTGGATTCTGCATAGTTTATGCTGGGCAGAACAGTCCAACAACAAGAACAACAAACATTCCCTTATCAGGGGAAACTCGATTCGAGCAGCAATTATCACTGGCAAAGCGAATATTCTGTTCTACATCAGATGTCTTCCTATACTGTGACACAACTCAATCAACAATGATAAAAGGTAGAAAAGGGTGCCTTTTCATGCTGTACCAACATCATAATACCCCATTCAAGAGGTTATAAAGAATGTTTTCTGAACAGAAACATCTTAAATTATTCATTGGAATGTCAAGTTTTTGTCTGGCAATCCATCGAGCAGCACTTTGAGTCACATTCGTGAGTACTCATACATTCAGTTGTGCCATAAATAGTTAAGTCTCCTGCGCTAAAGCGCTGACACAAAGGAGAAATATAAATGGGGTACAGGTAGTTGTAAAAGTTCCCCCAACAAAAAAATGGGAATTTGATAACGCTTGATTGCACATAAATGCTTGTGCCCCCAAAGCATATGCACATTCTGCCACACGCACACACACACGTCCTTTTGCTGTTGCGGATGCTAATCCCAGAGCCGCATAAATGTTTATTCTGCTGCCGCTGCTGCTGCTTGAAAAGTTTGTGCTCCTCCATTGGCTCTTAGACACGCAACAATGATAACAAGTTGGCCCAAAACTAAAAGCAAGACAACAAGAAAAATCGCTGGCCAGGAAAACTTTTCGAGTGGCGGAAAGTTTGTTGGTCCTCGCATGGAAATATGACACTCAATTGTACGCTTCGGTGGACACTTTTCGTTTGACAATAACTTTGATTTGCATTGGGAGGCAACAATCCTTTTGCCTGTCACCCACCCGCATGTCCATCCCACCCCCAACTCCCTCAACTTGTTGCCGCTGGGAAAATTCAAATGTGTGTTCGATAAGCGTTTTCTTTCTGCTGAATTCTATTCTCTGGCATAATTTATTTATGAAAACTTTCCTTGAGCTCTTTTTGAGCTAGCAACCCGTCAACCCTGAAGCTGGCTTTTTGACACACCGAACGGGGGTGTTTGTGTGTGTGCTTTGAAGTGGGTTAAAGTGGGCCAGAGACAGGCCATCAGTTTTCTAACCACTCCGCCAAAAGAGATCCCCAAAAGTCAGACCTGGATGTACAGAAGAAGAAAAAAACAATTACCGCTGCCTTCATTTGCTTAAAAACTTTTTGCTGGTCTGCGGTCAAAATTGCTTAATTACAAAATTGCGTTCATGTGAAAAAGTCCGCGGCTAAAAAAAAGGAAGCGAGGAGAAAACCTGGCTAAAAATACACAGAGAAAAAAAAAGAAGAAAAAGTAACTGTGAGACTAAGGACGAAGGACGAAGAAATGATCAAATTAAAAGTAAACAAAGAGCTGCGTGCGTTGACCAAAGCGGCGCCGTTTTGTGGCTGTGGCGTTCCGCTTTTTGTGTGTGGCTGCGACTTGAAAGAAATCCAAAATTAAAATTCCCAAAGCGTGTGCAAAAAATAGAAGAACAAAAAAAAAACGGAAAAAAGAAAGCCCGAAACAAAAGTCAAGTGGGGGGCAAGACTTGCATAAATTAATTGCGGCAAGCTTCTAGTTCCTCCGGCAACAAAAGGACAATCTAGCGGAGACGCGAGATGCGAGGTCGCACGACGCACGGCGCCGGAAGTGCATTTCGCACCGGAAGTGCGCACTGGGAGCACATGGCGGCGGATTGGCAGCGTAGCTTGGAAGCTGAGCTGCGTTTGCATACGAAATGTTTTGATGTTCCACCGCCTCGCGGCTCACATAAATAATAAACGTTTGCAGCAATAAATATTAAATGATGGCCAAGTTTGTCTTCAGGCAAACTCGGAGATTTCCTTGGAGATTTTCCACAAAGTGAATTTCACCATTAAGACCATTCCTTTATTTTCTGTACATTATTATTGGATATTCCGCTAGACTGAATTATTAGATTGAGTCTCCCACTAATAGAGCACTAAATAAAAAATTAAAAGTAATAATTTAGAGCCTGACATCCCAGAAAAAGTATTAAAATTCAATTAAAATATATAATTAAACAGCCATAAGTTTCGATAAGTAAAAAAATATTCATTTCTAATTAACATTCAGCGCATTCTCGGCCAACGCATGGCCGCGTAAAAATCATTAAAAATACAAACCGCATATGGGTTTGCAATTACTGGGCCTTAATGCAACCTACACACACACACACACACCAACACCCACACCACACCACACATGTGTCCTGTTCTCGGCTAGCTTCTTGACCCAGCCCACGGATAGAGAGCGTAAAACTAGAATTCCAATTCAATTTTCGGGCCACGGGCATTAAACTAATTATAAAATAATAAACACGATTCCCGTGCGCATTTCGATCATTTGCCAATTTACAAAATGTGCGACAAATCCGCGCCGATTTGCGCCAAACCAAAAACGCTTAAAATGCGAAAGCGCGAAACAAGTTAATTTATTTTAATTTTTGCACCATTCCACCAAAAATCTATTTGAATGTGAGAGAAAGCGAGTGTGTGTCCTGGTGTCGAGGATTGGCGGGAATTGCATTTTGGTTATCCATTAGAGTAATGAGCTTTGGCCGCGGATTGGGTTGGGGGGAGGCAATGGAAACTGCCAGAACCCTTGTCAGCGCCATAAAAAAGCGAATGAAAATGTCCAAAATAACACACTCAACGCTGGGAAACTTAACGGCCGCACATCGATGGATGACACTTGGCAGTCGACGGGCCATAAACCATTTTGAGAGCAACAAAAAGAAACAAAACTGAAAAAAAAAACGTAATGCCCTCCCAATCCCTTCAAGCTCCATCTGCGTGCGCGCTCCATCCGTCTCCATTGAACTGCTCAAAAATGCAATTTATGTGAGCGCCAGGCGAAAAATAACGAATTGTACCCCAAACTACGTTTAATGGTAGGGGAAATCCCCCACGCTTGCAGATCGGGTTGAGGGTGAGGCGCGCCTGCTGTAAGCATATTTTTTGTAATAACACTAAAAGGATCTTATCGACAGCTCGACAGTTATAACCCGCCCGGCCATGTTGTCTTTATTGGTCAGCTTCGTTTAGGGCCATAAAACTGTGCGAATGCCATAGCTGTAGCCTGCTTTTAGGGGCTCAAGGATATAGCATACTTTTTTGTGGTATGATGGGGAGTACAGAGAACATAATTAGACTCTCACGTAGGCCTTGCCCAGCGCAATGAAGCAATCGGCAATGCAGCCTGCAATTTATGGCTCTATCCGTGCAAAAGTTTCGCGAATCGTGCGGCACGTATGGGAGTTCGGTACACGCCAGAAAAATTCACATTTTTTTGCTGTCTCCCTGTCTGTGTGTGTGTGTGTGTGCGTCGTGGTGTTTGTGTAAATTACCCTTTGTATCTGGCATGCTGCAGCTGCAGCTGCAACTGCATTTGCAATTGCATTTATCGTCAAGTGCATCAATTTAAATGTGGCCACTAATTGTCATTATCAGTGCGTGGCGGGCGCCTCGTTTCTCTTACGGTCAGCCCGTTCCCCCTCTCTGTGTTTTTATTTAACAATTTTCTGAATGTTTTTACGCGTTTGCTTGTGGGGCATTAAAGTGCGTATGGGCTATTCGCTCGTTTTGGTAAATTCATGATATTATGGCAGGCTCTAACTAATTTAATCAACATAGAAGAGGAGGAATGGAATGCAGCAGGAGAGCAGAGAGAGGGCAGAGTAGGTCGGACTGCAGGTTGCTGTAGGAAACTGCTGGTGCAGCCTCTTGGCTAAAGACTCTTGCCTAGAGCTCCTGGGATATGCAAATATTTGTTCATTAGTATTGGTCATTCGGCTTTCGGCTTATTGTGTGGTCATATACATACATACATATATCAATACATAAACAGAGACATGTGCTTACGGGTATGCCGCCTGCCATTCTGCCTGCCCGCTAGGCGCGTGTTTGGGTGCAAGGACAACGATGACGCAGTCTAAGTGCAACATCAAATAGCTTATAATTAAAATACGCATAACTCAAACGCACAGTTTGCCCCGTGAGGTAGTAGGGCTGCCAGAGAAGTTCCGCGAACCGCCAAAGGTTTTGCTGGACAATGCAACATTTTTGCTTGGAATTTAGCTTGATTATAAAATACATTTTCATACAGCTAAAATTGGGGTTTAAAGCTTTCGTGCCTACCCTCGGCTATTGGTAAATATCGAAACAATTGCTTTTGAGGGTTAACCATATGATGGCATCTGTCGCCTCTGTGGTTTCCCACCACCCACATTCACAATTGCTGTCAATGTATTGCTTTTTGCCCATGCCACACGATTATATATGTATATACACCTATATCTATATGTATCTGTATCTAGGTATGGCTTCATTTAACACACACACACGTACACACGCACCGTGCTGTGGCTCTCAAACAATTTCAATTGAGATTTCAATAATTGTCGATTTAGATATGTAAATATTTATTGTATATTTCGTTGGTCCAAGAGACCTGCCTGCCCCTGCCTATTGACTTAACTAATGTGCATATGGTGTGTATCTGTATCTACGCTGTGTATCTGTGTGTGTTCAGTCTGGGCCATGCGTGGTTTCGATTGTTTGCTACTCTCTGGTCACAGCAGAGGGCAAACATGGCCTCAAAATCAGTTTTGATTTGTGCCCAGGTGCCTTAATGTTGCCTCCGTATGTTGTTGGTGATTATGATCTATGCCCAGTTTTGAGGAGCTAGTGGCAAAGTATAAATCGATCCCTCAAATTGTCAAGCGTTGCTGCAGGAGTTTCCCTGCTTGGTGGCTGCTCTGAAGGGTTGCCAAAATATTTGCTAATGGCCATGGCCTCTCCATACATTTGCTTTACGACTGGCGTATGCATATAAACGACTTTCGACTTGCACTTTATCATTCTTTTGGATGGGTAAGAGCGAAGATGCAAAGAGGGTAATAATAATAATAATATTTATATGGTAAGCGATATGAAGTTCATGCCCCTTGCTAAGTACCACCAAACTGTGCCACCCAAAAGCTGAATAAATAAACAGTGTCAGGGCGGCGGAAGTGTTGCCTCGTACTCGTTAGGTGTGTGTGTGTTTATGAGTGTGTGTGCAGACACCATGTGGCATCAAACGGCAAGTACCTGCCCCATCTACCAGTCTGAGGGCCCAGCCATCTGAGGCAAAACAAAACCAGAAAAAGGCAAGCAGAGAGGGAGATAGCTCTACGTGGAAAAAGCTAATTCTTTGCAATTGTTTTGCTAATGATCCGTTCTGAGGAACTGCACCTTTTGCTAATCCTAAGCCTTTGTCTCTGACAAACACAAAAAGAAATCCAAAAGATGCCGCTGGGTCATGCAGCCCATCATTTCGTATTAAATCCACAATTCAAAGATGTCTCGCTGGCCCTTTCTCTATCCCAGACATTTTCCTATAATAACTTTCCATATTTGCAACTGGGATGTGTTTGCATCTGTACATGTTATGTATTTGTGGCACTATTTTAACCCTCCCAAACAGCCGTATTTTGTATGGATTGTGGTCTCATCGCTGGCTTTATGAAGTGCTGGTCAAATGAATCGCTGTTGTGTTATTAATGACAACAATAGCATTACACTTTTTTGCTGTACGTTTTCTCAAGTGAAGGGCGAATCGCAAAGGGGCGGTTGCCATCAAAATAATTCACGCTTTTTATGATCTGCGCTCAAATATTTGTTGGGCATTTAATGGTTACGAAATGCAGTGCGCAGAACTCTGTAAATAGGACAAAAAAACTCAGGGATAAAGAACTGAAGAAACTTTCGCTCTATTAATCAATTTTGAAATATTTTGCATCAGTATCTGTATCTGCGACTGCATTTGCTGATAAAACTTGCCCATTTGCAGGGTAATGGAATATATCCTATAACAATTTTTATGATTCCGCATTGAAATTAATTTTTATTACGGCCGAGCGTGAATTTCCCTTTGACCATTTTGATGGGTGGCTGCCTGTTGTTTTTCCGCAACTGTGTGTGTTCGTTTTCCCCGTCGGACGCTGGTTTTTTTAATTGACATTTGGAGGCAAAATGGCAAGTAATTTATGTGCGAATAAAAACATATAAAAAATCCAATTAATATTGTTTATCAAATAGACCCGAAATGAAATACAGTACGACTCTGCGGACACAAGTATGGCCAATGCAAATACAGAAAATTGAAAAAAACTTCATTTTGTAAAATGCAATCAACGAAAGGACACATGAATCCTGCAGCAGCAGCAGCAGCATCCAAAGTCTCTCCTTTAATTTCATTGGCTATTCTGAAACTAATACGTTTCAGGTTCCAGTTTTTAATTGGATTGGAAATCGGTGGAAACACTCTCAAAAATAATTGCAGCGCTCATCGGAGCTTGGGAAAATATTTTTGATTAATTTGCTTTGCGCCAACTTGACAGACCACAAATTTAAATTATGTTTTGATATACGAGTACACGTATACATCCATATATCTGCAGAGTTTGGCAATCATTAGGCAGTGCGCAGAACCTGACTGTTGATTCTCATCCCATTCGCCAGTTCACAATTTTGGTAAATGTTTTCGCCTGTTTGTGGTTTTGTTTCGGCGGGTTTCCGATTTCTTTTCAACAATTCATTTCCCAGTTTCCACTTTTCCCCACCTGCCCTGACTTTATACCTGACATAAATTATAGACAAAGACACACACACACACTAAAAACAAATGATAAATATTTTGACCACATTGGTTTTTAATCAGGTTGTCAAATCGCATTTGTTAGGTTTTTTGTTTATTTTAAACAGAGCAATAAATAAATTCCGAAATAAATTGTACAAATTTAAAATATAAATTATAAAATAAAGGACTCTCAAATGTCAAGGTGCTGCAATATGTTAGGGTATTGAAAATTCCAAATGACTCTCCTCAAAGCCCCTCCCGTATTTATTTAGGCAAACCATTTGCATTTTCATGTATTTGTCTGCACAATTAGTCAACGCAATTTGCAGAAATAACACAGCGAATGAAACGCGTGGAAATACAATAGAAATATAATCGAAAACAGAATGCGAGGGGCTAAGACCAATCTTGATTATTGGTATTTTTTGCCAGTGTTTTTCTTTTTTAATTTTGGCTTAATTATGTTTCGGATTGCAATAAATTTTCTACCATTTGTGTGGAATATCTGTTGGCCACACGGCACGCGCTGGCCTGGGCTGCTTATCGGCGCAGGAGCCTGTGCAAGGAAGCAATTTGTTGCCCGACAAATCCAAATGCATAAATAATTCGTCGCCTAGGGCAACGGGATAAAATAAAATAAAAAGTTTTTTTGTAAGCGAGAATAAAGCTATGCGAATTCCAAGTGGCTTTATGCGAGAATTGTATTATTAATTTGTACGTAAATACGAGATTACAAGAGTGCAACATATTTTTCATGGATATCTGCTATCTACCAGAGTGAGAGAGTGCAACAGCAGCGGCAGCATCTCTCGTGTAATGCGCAATAATTACAATTTGTGGCATGCAATTTCAATAATATAAAATTACCAAAGTAATTGAAAAAATGTGCAAAAATACAGGAAAAATACAGTAGGCAGGGCAGGACAGGGCAGGAAAAATACAATTGCTGTGAATAACAATGGTAATGAAACATATGCCACACCACCCACTCTCTCCTCTAGCCCCAAAAGTATGCAATTTGCACATTTGCCAGTGTGGGTCATACTGGCTGTGCTGCGCTGCAGTGGCAACAGGCTGGGGCATTAAGAGCAACATGAGAAATTAATGAGCAAAAGAGCGGAATGCTTTTTAAAAGTGTTGAATAAATAACAAATTGCCATTTGCCGGGAGACTGGTCAACCTGTCGGACCGACCCGAAGCGGCTTATGTGTGCCAGCCACAAGTGCAGCCGGCACACATGCTGCACATGTTACATCCTACACATGCTACATGCTGTGATACTACCTCAAGTAGTTTTCTGTTCTTTTTCCATTTATTTCTAGTTCATATTTATGCAAAAATGGTTTTTCATTTTCTTTTTCTCATTTGATTTTGTTTCCTTCTTTTTGTTTAACGATTTAGCATGATGCTCAAAGCAAAATCGTAACGAAACAAAAAATAAATACATACGTAAATAAGTAATTGTATATTCCATCATGGCACAGAAACAACAACAACAAACGCTACAGCAGCACCAGCTATGGCTGTGACAGGGATTGTTTGTGTGTGTTGGAATTATTTATAAAAAATTATCTTTTGTTTATTCATAATCAGTTTGTGCAACGAAGCGAAGACCGGTTGGTTATTCTCCTCCCAGGGATCCATTCTGCGACCGCGGCTCCGCGGTCAGCATACATCTAGGCGCAAGCAAGGTATATCCACTAAAAGGTAGAGCTGTTTGTATTATGAGTGTATTATTCACAGGTGACACTCGCCCCTACCGTACTCTACCAGCTGTATAACTGTGTCTGTGTGTGTGGGTGTGTTTGTGGAACATCATTTGGTATGCATAAACGCATTTTTATGTAAATTAAAAAATATTTCGCTAAAAGAACAACAACATAAAAAAGGTTAATACCTTTATTTCTACCTTTTTCAAGTATATTTGTTGTTGTTGTACCTGCGACTGTGCTGCACGCCACTGACCATGCCCTTGCTTTGGAGTAAGCCGATACTCGTCTGTTATGTGGCAAGTGTTCCCTTTCTTGTTCCCTGTTTTTTTTGGCCAATTGCTAATCAACGGCAAACTCCGTGGAGCCGTGGACTAAGACGTTCTCTGCGGGGCACGCGATCTGCATATGCTGCATGAGTATAGCTTGGCCTCAATGTGCATTTCCCTGCTGTATGCGTGTGTCTGTGTGGCAGCAAGAATGGGAATCTAATTGGGTGCAATGGGAAGGGGCATAACCACAAGCATCTAGGTTGCAATTACACTCACCAAATGGATAGATGGCTGGATGAATGGAGTGCATCTCGCACGGAAAGATGCCAACTAAGTTATCAGCTGCTTGTTTTTACAATGCCCCACGCTCCCTCACTCACATCCAATAGCCGCATATCGAAAGCCGCATGAAAATTGCATTTGCATACGACCGGGCGCATTACCTATGACGTGCCCCAAAGGAGCATTCCCTCTCCCATGGCCAACCCCCATCATATCGGGTAACCATAAAGAAATTATAGCTACGATAGTTGCCAGAGCCAGCCAGCCAGTCAGCCTGGCAGCCAACGCCAACGCCAACGCTTTCGATAATTCAATTTTGTGCATTATTTTGGTGCTGCTCGATGATGCCATGCCCCATGCCCATGCCCTTCCATTATAAGCTAAACAAATGTATCCTGAGGCAGGCTTCTACTACGTCCAACATTCAACCTCACACAGATGCACAAACACATTCGTGTACATACGTAAACGATGCAGCGGAGTGAGAAGGAATTTGCATGTCGTTGAGGCCACGTTGAGGTTCCGTTTCACGTTCCCTTTGGCCTGGCTTATTCCACTCTTTAATTTTATTGTCTCCTGCTCTGGGGGTTCTTTTTACTTTCTGCTCTTCTGTTCTTGGCTCCGTCTATAAATTTCATCCGCACTTTCCCTCCCGCCTGACATTTTCTCCATCTTTAGATGGCATGTGCCCATGCCTCGTAAATAGATTTTCCCCTGTTATTGTTCGCAAAATGATTTAGGGAAAATTAGGTTTATGTAAATAATGAAAGAAGAAGAACAAGAGCGCATCTGCCTGCAGGGCTCCAAAAAGAAAGCTGCCAAACATCTTTGGCCAAAATGCCTTCGCTATGGATATGCCACATACATATGTGATCAATTTTCAGTGGCCCCTGATGCACACCGGAAGATGTCTTAAAGGCATTCTAATAAAATGTAAAACCCATTGTCTGTGTCTATATATATTGGATAGAAAAATGTTGAGGGAGATGTTTTGACTGAAGTATTCTATACAATTGAAAACCTTCTTGGAAATATCATGGCCAATTTTGAGATGTCACTGCGTTGATTTTCTATAGAATTGATTTTACACAGCAGACAAATACAATTAATTTCTGCCGCCTTCCTTTGAGCAATATTATTCTCCCATATATTCCTTGTAAGGCAATGCTCTAATGTTGCCATAATTGAAGATTTCCTTTATTCATCTATAATGTTTAATCAATCTGAAATTTCTTTTTTTTCCTTTGTGGAATGTGTGCGTTTGTTTGCTCATTGTCGTTTATCGGCAGAGCAATTAGTTTTGCAAAAACTTTTTTTTATCAAAATTAAAATAAAAAGCGCTTTGGCCATTTACGCTGTTGTGCATAAATTCACTATTCAATGCGCGCCACGTAGGCAGTTTTGCATAAATTTATTATTTGTTTATTCTGAGGCTGCAGCAATAATTCACACTGACAGCCAATTAATCAGCAAAAGGACATTCAATTAAAGCTCGGGCAATCGGGATATCGCCAGCGATGTGAGTGTGTGTGTATAAAAAACCCACATGAATAGGGGATGGATGGCCACAGAATACTGCACACAATATGTTCCATATTATTATTGTAAAATATAATGCCTCCAATCTATAAAGTTTCGATATGCGGAAAATTGCATAAATATTCATAAATAATTGCATATATTTTTTAGATCAACAATGCCTCGCCACAAAGGTCGCAAAGTATGATGGCATTTTTTTGGGGGCGTAATGGGGTGCATAAAATTCAATGGATTTTGTCCCAAAAAAGCTTTTGTATCACTGTAAAGTGGGTCCTAATTAACCCAACAAATCACGCAAAAAAGTGCTTTAAAATATGCGCGTGGTGTGGTATGTTTTTGCACATTGCACATATAAATTTAAGTGGAAAAGCGTGTAAAAAAGAAAAACAAACAAAAAGAGAGAAACGTAACGAAATATGCAAACGGGCGGAGAAAACTGCTCTCTGGGAAATGCAGAGAAAAGACACAGGAACAAAAAATAAAATAACTGTGTCAAACGTCAACGACTGCCCCGCGTAGAGGTTGTTGTTGCTCTTTTTATTTCTGTACACCCTTGAGGAAGGAGGGTATTATGGTTTTGAGCGAACGTTTGTACAAGGCATAGACGGCAGTAGTAATTTCAGTTTGAAAGTGGGGCCACAGAGACCATTCGATAGGAACTATTGAAAACAGTCAATCAACTGTCTATGAAAGTCACATGTAAACGTGAAATTCCAATGGAAGCAAATGGAAAGTGCGTTACATGCTGCCAGAGTATCTAATGCTTCGGCTAGTCTTTCCTTCTTGTTGCTGCTTGATGATTATGTTGTTGGATTTTAATGGCGCCGCAAATTGAGCGAGTGAATGTGAATGCGCTAAATTAGCTTAGAATGGGCAGTCACTCCGGTTTTGTTTTTGGATTTACAAGACTCTTTCCATTTGGACATTTTTAATTGCCTGTTAACATGCACGCAATGGAACACAACTGAACTCCGGGGACACTGTACTGGGCTGGGCTTTCAATGTTCCATATCTGAGTCTGCATAAGTCCCCGGGTGTCGCAAGAAATAGCTGAGAACAATATGTAATTGCTATTTTTGGGCTCTGCTTCTTATCGGGCCCACATTGACATCTAGTTATGTTTAAAGTTTTGTAAACAAGTTAATAGATTAGAGGGGAGCAACTGGGCGATATGACACGCACAGGTTGGCCTAAGTGTGAGTCACTGTGTCAGCTACATACATCAGCTACAAGATACAGACACTTCATAAAAGACCCGCTTCTGCCGGCTGGCCGTCCTAATTACATGTGCCAGGTGCAATTGGCTACCTTTTCCAGCAGTTCAGTGTTCCCAAATGATACAAATCGTGAGGGAATAGTTTTCCAGCTCTCGTTTATAAAGAGGCAGCTGCTTCCCCGTAAATGAGTCTTGATTGTTGTAAATTCAGTCAACTGTGGAGGGGGGTAGCGAGTACTACAATGAGAATGAGCTCGGGAATTGGGCACAAGAAATGCCGTGAAAAACTATCCCAAAACGAGTTGTGGCACCAGCACACACACACATAAACCTGTTAATGACGGGGAAGCATCAAAGAGGCAGACAGACCTTCGTGGAAGTTTCGGAATACATTCCAGAACATTTATTTGAAGACAGTAAGCACACGTATTGCATTTAAATAAACTTGTTCCCCCGATTAGATTACACTTGAGCTTGATCTACTTATGGTTTGTTCCAACTTGGGACGTTGAGATCATCATCATCATCATCGTCCAAACCGCTTTGCTAATTGTTTACACCTGACAGAGGTCGTACTAGACGTTTGCCTTGGATTTGAATGGGGATTTTATGGTCTTATATGGACAGCATTTTGTTCCCAGGCTGCGAAAATGTGAATTTTGTGCGTAATGCTGATAAGTCGTGCCTGTATGTGTGCATATATCTCCACAGATAAGATAAACCCTAGTGCTGGCACTAGCTGCGGTTCCATTTCGTTTATTTTATGCTTTTTTGCAGCTCTATAGTTTCCTCAAACTAACGGAATAAACCAAACCTCTCTCTCTCTCTTTCGCTCCCCGCCCCCAATTTCAATTGCCACCCAGCTGCAAACACAACGCAGAGCAAATCTGAGAGACAGGGCGCACACACAGAGAGAGAGCGAGAGACGGTCGTTGATGCGCGGGGTGGGGAGAGGGGCAAGGAATGAGCGACAAAATCAGAGAGCGCGCGCAAGAACGTTTTGCTGCTTTCTCTCTTTGGGTTGTGTTTTATAATTAAACATGTGAGGTTAGAAACGTAGCGAAAAGTCAAGGAAAGGTGTGTGAAATGACTTGTGCCGTCCCTAATTGAATATTAATTATACGCACCTTTGAACCGATCTGATTGCCGCACTGGCCCGCCTGCAGATGAACGATTTCCCTCATATCGAAGACTGTTTGTTTCTCTGACTCACACTAAAAGTTGGTTTGTATCGATTGAATTGAAGGCACACTATCAATTACTCTCTTGCAGATACACAGAAACACAAATACGCACACGCGGAAGACCAAATTTATGCCAGATTTCGGGATGCAGTGAAGCAGCGCTTGTTTGGGTTCGGAATTCGAAAACGGGATCTGCTTGCGATCGTTGCGCGCGTTCACTTTGAGAAATCAAACGGAATGAACGGGCGGGCAGTAGAGAGACCAGAGAGCGACCCACAGCACAGGGAGGGAGTACAGTAGCAGCGCTAGGTAGAAAGAGCGAGGCTGAGAGAGAGAGCGCGCTGTGGCATACAACAAATAGTTGGCAATGCTGCCGGCTGAAGATGGCCACAGTGTATTGACATAAGGTAAGGCCGTTCCCACGTGATACTTTCACATGTTTGAGTGATCGTGCAGAAACACAATGCACTCACCATTGAAGAGAGGGTGGGAAATAAACTGGGAATCTCGGTGGTTTGGGAATTCCTCACCTCATTTTGGTACACCTTGGGGCGAAGCATACAGAAATGACGTGATGCCGGCAACAGCGGCAGAATGTTCAAGAAAAAAGTAGGTTGGCAATGTTGTCGACTGCAGAGGCCGACCCACAGTGTATTAAAATTGGGTGACTCAATCCCAGAGAAGGCTCTCACAATATTTGCTTATTTCGAAAAGAAGGTGTGGCAAACCATTGACAAATCGATAGAGCGGGAGTGAGTCCTCACCTTAAATCGATTCACCTTGAGTCGGGGCAGCAGATACTTGTTGCCGGCTACAGAGAGAGAAAGCATTCAAAAAATAAGTAGTTGGCAATGTTGTCGGCTACCTGATGAGCCGCGTTAAGAAGCGTGGGCAAAAAAGAGACAAAAGATGCAACTTGGCGACAGCGGCGGCAGAATTGTTGCCTTGCTTTGCCCGCCGTTGCTGAGATATCTTTATTGCTTGCGTGTTTTTGTGTTGTTGCTGGCTTTCCACTATTTTCTGCTGAGATTTGCCGGTGTGTGGTGCCGTTGCAGGCGCCAATGCTGCAATTTGCCCTCTCCATTCACGCTTGGTTGGATAGAGAGACAGAGAGAGAAAGAGCGGGAGCAAAGCAATGGGGTGATGACACGTGAACGATAGGTAGGTGCAAAGAGCGGCCAATTTTACATGATACATGCGCATGTAGAACTAACTTGGCGTGTCTACTTTACATTTAATAAGGTTCTGGAAATTCTCGGAAAATAGATTCTATGCGGGAATGTTTATTACAAAGCTTAAGCTGATTTAAAACGGGAAACTCCATGGATTTATTACGGTTGTATTTTATTGCTCATGGGATCGATCGCTTGGGTCTACCTGTCCTGACTGAAAGAAGACACAAAATATAGAAATAATAGTTTTTATTTGGGGTACAGCTTAGCTGATATTCCTTTAGTAGCCCAAACTTTTCATTGTGTTTTTGATAAACTTTGCATAGAACTTGACACTCATGAATACGTCGGGCTTTGAGGATTCCCCGCATTCATATGTCCAGGTGCCGACGCCGCACACCTCGTTCATAAGCAACAGGGGTCCGCCAGAGTCACCCTTGCAGAGGGTGCGATGCTCGTAGCCGCCGGCGCAGATCACATTTTTCGGAATGGTGCGGCCAATGGCTTTCTCGCAGGGCATCCTATCCACGATTGGCACTCGCATGGTGTGCAGTCTATTGCGAACTCCGAGTCCGGTTCTGCCATCAATGCCCCAGCCGGCTACGGTGACAAATTCCTTGTGAAACAGCTGGGAGTGACAGATGGTGGCATAGCCAACGCGATTGCTCTTCAACACCAAGAGGGTCTTGGCCACGGCTATGTCACCTATGAACTTCTCTTTATTATAGTCGGGATGAATCTTGATCTTTATGAGCACGTTCTTCGTTGAGGTCTTCGTGTGGCCTTCGTACTCTTTCGTATTGCCCGCCACCACGTGGAACCACTGCAGGTTACCAACGTCAAAGCAGTGGGCAGCCGTCAGAATGTGTCGCGTCGAGAGGATCGTGCCAGAGCAGACGAGCTTCTTCAGATAGAATATCTGGACACCAATGCCGCCAAGGGTACCGCTGCTCGTTTCTTGACCGTTGAATATCCTGGGCTGTATCGACAATGTTTTATTATCCGCCGTAGCTCTGGCGAAGACTAGTAGAGTCACCCAAAATAGTGGCAACATTTTTAGCTGCTTGACAAGGAAAAACTGTCGATTCAGGTGGATAGGCTTTTCATTATTTAGTTGCATGTTTCTTAATTGATTCGTTTCTTTGGCTGGTAACGAATTGCACTTTATATGGTTTGCATTAGGGTTAGAAAGGGTCGTATACCCCCCTTATAAGAAACTTAGCTGGTCAAAGAGGTTGAGGCCTATTACACGAGAATTTTTCCATCAGAGCTTTGCCTGTGTGTGTCTGTATCCTTGGAGCATTTTCATGGCTCTTTTTTAGAAATCGCAGCACGTTTTGTTGCCAGTACATTTTCGGTTATGTGCTCATTGCAACACACACACATACGCATCCCATACACAAAGCCACACATGGATACACTCATCTAGCGCGTTTGGTTGTGTCTGGGAGTGTGTGCGTGCGTCTCTTGCCAAATTGTCGATTTTATTATTTGTGTTTATATGATTTTTCAGCTGTTCTGCATTTTAAAGTGTAGGGTCAGGGAGAGAGAGATGCAAAGAGGGCTTGGCATTGGGTTGGGTTTTCCCCAGCACCCACAGCCACACAGCATGCGAGGCGCGTCTTCAGCCTCATTTCTTATTATAATGTGAAAAATATCCTTTTACAAATTCAAAACGTTGAAGTGTGCGATTCCTTTTGTTGCGCTGCCGATTTTAACAGCCAGATTGGCAAAGACACATACCCCGTCCCGAGTCTATGCATGGTCATGACTCTGGGCATCTACATATCTACGTCCCTGTGTGTGTGTGGGTTTTCATAGGACCCGAGTGTATTGTTCCCTTCCTGGCCGGATCACGTACATAAATGTTTCGCCTTGTATTACTCGCTTGTAGGGTAAAATTGCTGCCCAGCTTCAACGAAATATTTATCGTCATTTTGCATTGAAATATCTGGCGCATCATTGAGTTGTAATTTTCCTTGCATTCTGCATTCGTTACGTCAGTGTCGGTGGCCAAAAGCTACTGAAAATGGGTTGGGAGATTTCCACATTTCAAGAGGAGCTGTGTGAGGCTGACCTCCGATGTAATGTGAGTTTTTAAGTGAATTCCAAAATTCTAGTAACTTAATATGCAGCAGATAATTGCACTTCACATTACACCTAGACCCAAAAAGTACGTTCTAACCCTCAAAGTCTGTTAAGGTCTTCCAGCTTAGTGGAGTTCATGCCACAGAAAAATAGGCAGTAAAATTTTTAAAATAATGCCAAAGGTGAGAACTTTGTTTAGTAAATCAACTCCATTGCATGGCCCGACTATAGCTTTCTCATTTATTTACCATTTGCTGTCTTTGTATTTTTTTGTGGTGTTGGGGTTTGCATCATGCTCATGACCAACTCTAATGGCTACCATATGTGGCGGGGAGCTCCTCTGCCCACTCATCGTTGTCGCAGCGTGCGCAGAAGTCTCTTGAAAATTGCTTTTTGATTAAACGGGCGCAACACTCCACTCCATGATGCTCCATCATTCGTATGGCGAAAATCCCACAAGACTTGAAGTTTGAGCAGTTTCCACACCGCAAAAAACATTGAATTGGGCGTTGAAGTGCCCTCAAAAGTTACCAAACCAATCGAGTATTTTGCCACTGCACTGCAATCTTTGTAAAGAGTTGAGTTGGGTTTTTCACACGCAGCATGGATCTCGGCCACATTCGATTAAAAAATGTTATGCTAATTTGATTCCCATTTTGTAAAGCATTTAAAAGAGAAGCTAGTGTGCATTAGTTATTGGCCAAGTTTTGCTGGAAATTCATTTCGATTGCCCATTTGTTTGTACGAGTATTTTTATGCTGGTTTGCTAAAAAGGGATTTCAGTGTCAGCAAAGCTTTTATTAGTTTAGTTTTTGAAATTAAACGTATTTGCATGTCAGGCTGTCACTCACATGGATTCAATTCCAAGTGGGGACAAAAACAAAAAATACAAAACAAAAAAAAAAAGAAATAAAAGTATTCAGCATTTGCATCTCTCTCTCAGGCTGTGTTCGAGAATGAATATACATACATCTGTACATACATATAGTAGTTGCTGGCACTTTTTTTTTTGTTCGTTGCAGTCGGAAAATGTTATAATATTGTTGCTTGATGCCTTTGCTGTCTTTTGTTGCTTAGCTTTTGCCTGATGCTGCTGCTGCTGCCATGGCAGAGTGTACAATTTAATTGCTTTTTGGGTTTTTGTTCCGTCTGTCACACTGGCTATGTGTGAATATGACAGAACTGCTTGTCGTCTAACCATTTTTGGAACTCGCATTGCACAAAAAGAAAATCGAGTTTAACAATTTCAAATTTCACGCCCTTTCCCAAAAAACTGTAGGGGGGAGTAGAGAGGAGGAGAGCGAAGAACGAGTGCGATATATGGAATAAAAGGCATGTTCGGTACGTACAATATTTTCCTTTTAACTAAAAAGCTAGAATTTAATTGTCTTTGGATGTACACTGGTACACATATCCTATGGGGCGATGGGGCGGTGGGGCGGATGGTTGGTGTCAACGGAAGCCCTGTTCTCTCACTGTTTGTTAGTTGGCTGCCATCGAAATTCCGGATTCAACAGCAAAGTAACCAAAATGCAATTGTTTTGCAATTGGCATTTTGACCACATTCTGACACCCATCCCGGCCATATGCCCGCCGAGCGAGTGTCAACTTCAGCAGCCGCCGTCGCTGCCACTGCCACTGCAAAATGGCGCACAAAAACTACATATAGGAAAATGTATCGTACGTCGTTTCATTGTGCCGATAGACAGATATATACATACATATGTATGTGAAGACTGCGTAATTTAGTTAGCATTTCAAATGTTTTTCCATTGGCAATCCACTCGACATAGGGATAGGCACAGGACAGAACCAGGACACATTCTGAGTGTCGATATGCTGAAAAATTCTTAATTGAAAATGAATTTGGTTTGTCGTACAAAAATGTAGGGGAGGGATTTTTTTGTTTCGTTTGATTGTTTTGCTTTCTACTAATTCGGCATGTTTTGTGTTTTATCTGGATGTGATGGCAGATCGAACAGAGCAGCGGGAAGGTGGGGAGAGAGAGAGAGAGAGGGACACACGAGTATGTGAACAGGCAGGGACATTTGCATATTTTCAGAGCCTGTGGAGCCTGTGAGCCTGCGAGCCGACGAGAGCTGTTATCCTTTGGCACAGCTGCGCTGATGTTTACTTAGTGTCGCTGAATCCGAATCTGAATCAGAATGGCAGGGGCCCCTCCGCATCCCTGCCCCTGTCTGTGGATCATACGAGTACGAAATATGTGCATCGTTGGATACAAAAATTCTAGTCTACATATTTGAATTCGACAACGAACGGAGAGCTACATAAATGCCTTTGCCTCTGTCTCTGAATTTGATGAATGTGGAAGGAGCAATTGCATGGCACAACCCACCCACCTCCCGGCTTCATATCCGTATCTGTATCTATTTCCGTATTTGTTGTGGATGGAATGGATGGGTGCTTGGATGTGGCCAGATGGATGGACAGCCCCGGAGGCCTCATCTGGCTGCAGCCATACTACTATTTGCCGTTATGCATGCAAATTGCACTAATGAGCGTCACAAAATTTTGCATAGACAAATGGCTGCAGACCGACCACCCAGAACCCCCTCAGGACTGGCCCCAGAGGAGTGTCTTTGCTTAAAAGGTTTTCGGGGAAAGCCCTTAAACGAGGTCGAGCTCCCCGAGAAACCACAAAACTTGCCCAGGATGCTCCTCTCCCAGCTGAAGGGCAGTTTTCACGCACGCTCGCGTCGTTCACGGAACTGTGACAGTATTTTCTTTTTGTTGTGTTTTTATTTTTTCGCTGTTGTGTTGCCACTGCAACATTCACTAGCACTGCTGCTGCTCCTGCTGCCATTTTTGCTCATTAGAGTAAATGCACTTAATTAGAGCATGCCAGAACCTCGGTTCGGGTGGGGAGTTGCACCAAAAAAGGAAACCCCACATCCAGCTATGATTACGCTGTTCTTAATAACAAAGATGGGCAACCGGACAACCCAACTCCTGGCAGTGAGAACGGGCAAAAACAATGCAGTTTACACACTTTAAATGAGTGCAAATAAATAAATGGCTAAACGAAATGCGACAAATGGTTTTGGGGGAAAATGGGAAAAATGGCTTACAAAGTTGCGCATTTTCAGTGGTCGCTTACGACACTCAACACTCTACACCCTAAACTCCACTGCTGCTGGTTAGTAATTTGTGTGCGATATGAGCGGTGCAGGACCTCGAAGGTACTTTGCATTTCCCCGTTGTTTCAATTGTTGTTACGCATCATTAGCGTCGTCGTGGCCAGAGCAGATAAAGCACTTGCAGTCCTCTTGATTGCCGTGTGGAAGCCATTAAAATTCATTAACATTGATTGCTTTGGCCAGGATTTTCTTAATGTGCAAAGACTTTGTTGCCTCATCCAAGGATCGCAGCAGGATGTCTGCTTGAACATCTACAAAGTCTGTGCACGATGATCTCTGACATTTGTGAAAGTTCTGCTTTCCATTTTTGGCTGCTCCAAAAAACTTGTCTCTGGACTAAACCCTGGGTATTTGAGTGCTGCTGCAGTGGGAGTGGCACTCCTCTGTCTGCCCCAGAAAAGCCCAAGGCAGTGCCAGAGCCAAATGGTGCAATGTGCGAGGGGAAATTGTTTGCCTTTAGCTTGTCTTTGTCGTTTAATTAACTAAAAAATTGCTTTTTTAAATAGTTTGCAGCTAAAAGTCAGACAAAGAGGCAGAAGCAGAGCGAAAATGAGAAAGTGGCTGTGGGCAAAAGGGCCAAAGAGGGGGCTTTCCGCTGGGGCGACTCTCTATTAAAGAAACGCTTGAATAATTTCTGCCTTAGGCCAGTTGGGGAGCAGCCATTGGAATATTACCGGGCATGCTGCTTGCCATTTGCTTTGACGCTCGCTTTTAGCTTATTAGATGTTCTGTTCTGTTCTGTTCTGTTCTGGGCCTTCTGCTTCCCAGGACTCTGCCCAGAACGCACTTTTTCCCGCATGCCATACTCCAACGCTCGTTATGTAATATGTATTACAGTGAAATAAAACACTGTAGCTCTTGCTGTAGTTACTCTCCTGTTGTTGATTGATTAAATATTCTCTTTTGGGTTACTGGCGGAGTGTGCCATTTTTTCACACATCCCCCGCATAGTCATGCCCCCCAGGCGTGCTTCTCGCAGCTCCTTCCATGACTCTCGGCGGCTCACTCCTACAAGTAGTTGTAATCCAGCGCATATCTCCATTAAATATTCGCAATGTAAATACATAAATACTTGAGTAAGACGCTTAACCGGCACACACTTCCACACACACAAACAGAGATACTCTCACACTCACACAAAGATGGTGGCAGGGCGAAGGAATTCCAGTGCCTAGCTTAGCGTAGGCTTTGCCTACCTCCTCTGCTGCTGTCCCCCTTGCCACCACACCGTTTCTTGTTTGTGCAGAAATCTACTTAGCATTAGTGCATGTACTTGGGCTTTGTATTAATTTAACTGAACAGCGTATAAGAGAGAGAGAGAGAGAGAGAGAGAGTGGGAGTTGAAGTGAAACCGTGTGAGTGAGATAGTCGGGTTTGGTGCTTGATTTTCTGTTTAGTGCCGATCCCTGGAGTGCCCCCCCGCTGCAGTAGGTGAGTGAAACTTTGAGCCGATTGAGGCGACGTCGACTGACGCACATTATAATTAAATTTCCAATTTCAATGCCGATTGGGGGCCCACTAAATGCAGTAGTGTTGGGGGTTGGGTGTGTGTGTGTGGGGTGATGCGCGCTAATTTGGATACCATTTTGATTGGATTTCGATGCAGCGAATAATTTGCCATGTTAGTAATTACGAGTAGCTGAGCCTTTTATGTGGTGCAGTTTTAAGTTGGAACATTTAGGTGGAAAGAAGCTTTTTCTTGTTCCTTCTTTTTTGATTGAAGGGCGGAGTTGCACAGGAACTTTTTTTTATATATTTAGATACAAATGCATATATTTATGTACGTAAATGTGTAAAATCTCCTACTGTACATATATCAAAAAATTCTTTGAATAAATAATATTTTCAGTATGTTTTTTTTCTATCAATTAAATTTGTTTAAAATACTTTCACTTGTTCTTTTTCATTCAATTATTTATGGTTTCTCTGCTTTGCTATGCTATATGAAAGGTGTCCCATATGTGGTTTTTCTTAATTACTTTGGTCCTTCAAAACCTATTGCCGGCGACGGACAGCAGGTACACAGCAGGTCAAGTACTTTGCCTATAAATAAATATAATTCAAGCAATTTCCGCTGCAGTGCTGGGGCGTGTCCACTTGCCACCAAAGTAATGAAGTGCCCCAATCCACACACACACACACACACACATCTACAGTGACTCTCATGCATGCACTCACTCTCACCTGTGACGTGTACAAATTGCGTCACTGTAACTCCTCATTTTGGCCATTACATCGTTCCCTCTTTTGGTTATTTTTCTCTGCTCTGTTCCTCTGCTCTGTTCCTCTGCTCTGCCTTCGTCTTTTAACTACTTTGGCGGGGTGTGTGGGGTCGGGTCTGGTCTGCTCTGCTCCGTTCAGGCAGAACACAAATTTTTCGGTGCATAAATTAAAATGCAAATCCTCCGCATGGAAAATCCCCCTGTAATTAACATACATTAGCACGAGGAAATGCAAAACTTTTCTTTCCATTTCTTTTTCCTCACTTTTCTCGCTGTTTTCTGTGCCTCGTATCCTCTCCGTGGCGCACTGCCTGTGGCGCGTGGGGTCGCTTTCCTCTCCTCTCGGTCTATGTTTGTGTGTGTGTATATTTTCGTTAATTTCTGGACAATGACAGTTAGGTGGTAATGTGGCCAGGGGTTGCCCTCAAAAGATGTTGCGGGGCGGGCCATGGGCGCTAGGTGTCTGTGCGCTAATATAAAAATACAGCGGGGCAGAGAAGGGCTGACAGGGAAGGGCAGTGCAGGGCAGGGAAGGGCTCATGCATATGCAGAAGTTCTTGTAGTTCCTGTTGTTGGTATGCAAAAAGAGCAAAGCCATGGCCGGGCCAAAAGCCAGAGCATGCACTCTAACAAAAAAGGGATATAAAAAGAAAAACAAAATATGTTTGATGGAAAAATTGTGTATAATATTTGAAGAAAACTGAGGCCCAGGCAGCTCTACTTGAACCTTTTCTTAAGAGACTTTCTGCCTTGAATTTAGGAAAAATGCTCATCATATTTTTGGAAGCATCTTCTGATGAAGATCTTTAAAGAAAGCTTTTAGTTGAGGCGGTTCGCGATTGAAGGAATTTTTGGAAACTTTGTTTTTGTGGAGCAACATTCTACGAATATTTTCTTGCAGTTTTATTTTGCATACTGATTGTATTTTCAACATTAAAGAGCTTTTGGGACTTGTTTTGTTGCTGATGTCTGTTTGTTAATGATTTTATTTTAAGCTTGTTTTTGCTCTTAGCAGGAGAAAAGCGAAAGAATTTGGAGAGAGAGAGAGAGGGAGGTTCTTGGTTGCTTCTTCAAGGCTGCTTCTACTCCACCTTGAGCTTAAATAAGTTTAGAATTAAAAAACAGCAAAGGATTAAAAGAGATATACAGAAAATTAAAAGAGCTGCGAACTTAGACTTTTAGAATGCCATTTTCTTCGAGTGTACTCCTGTAAGTACACACACCACACACAGACAGTGACATACATAGAGTAACACAGTGTAAAACACAGAGAATCGTTTACGTAATGCACATTGTAGGGTTCGTGTACTCGTATAATGAGTAAATTACACAATCAGCCCTGTACATTTTTTGGGCCAGAACTTGCGCCTCACTTGACTTTTTGCCGAACCTTTAATTTTTCGTCTCTGTTTTGGGTTTTCTCCGCTTTCCCCTACATCTCTCTCTCTCTGCTGCTGCTGTGTATTTTTTTTTGCCTGTTTTAATTTGCAGCTCGATTCTTTTTTTTTGTACTTGAAATTTTTCCACATGGAAAATTATTTGATTTATTTCCACTTGGACACACTGGCACTGCAATAAATCTTCGTTCAATATGCCAGAGTAGCAGCACTGAGGGCCGCAGCAGCAGTAGGAGGAGGAGTACTCTAGGCACATATGCATTGCTGTATGTGTGTGTTTGTGTGTGTGTGTGTGCCCAAGGACATGGCGTCCATCTCATGTGCGTATATGCAGCTGTGCGTGCGAGAGAAAGAGACGAGTGTACACGCAGTTGAGAACTGAAATTTTATTTAGTGTTTAGTGCGCCTCTCCTGACAGCTGCAATGCAACAACAATTGCAAAACTTCTGCACAAGAATATTCGTGGCCAAAAAATACAATAACTACAGAAGGGAGTAGAGATAGAGGAGGGTGGACGGGTCCGCTCAAGGAGCAGAATGAGCAAACCACAGAAATGCCTTCAATTTTCTTCATGTGAACATTTCGGCAACATTTTCTGCAAACTGCACTGGCAGTGGGTAAAGGGCTAGGGGCAGGGACAGAGACTGGGGACAGGGGCAAGGGCCAGTCTGATGGGCAGGAGTTATGCTTTTCAGGCTGCGGCTGCGACTGCGGCTCCGCCGTCACCAAAAGCTGCCCAGACGTGCTGGCAGGTCTATAAAATGAAACTTTATTACACATCACACACAGTTATACACACACACACACACACACACACACACACACAGAGAGAGAGAGAGAGAGAGAAAGAAAGAGCGAAAGAGATGGGGAATGGGCGCAGCCATTTTGCAACGTAATTGAATTGTTTCAGGCTTCCTTCCGGCAACACATGCAAGGGTCAAAGATGAACACAGGGAAAGATGGAAGGGGATGGCTGGCGGCTAAGGGAATTTCACACATGGCACACCAACCCTGCCCCCAATGGCCACCACTTTTCTCAACCACTTGTCTTCATTTTCTTTTCGAGTGAAAATTTGCCTATGCTCTCGTTGCCCTGCACACTTGAGGCTTTTTTTTTGCTTTCTTTTCCTCTTTTAGGCAATTTAATGAAATTTTATTATTATGAACAGGCTCATTAAAGTTTATTGTGCAGCAGACGGCGCAGGAGAGACGCAGGAGAGTGTCCTGCGGCTATTTGTTTGGGATAGCTCAGAGCGTCCCTGGTGTTTGTCCCAGGTTAACCGCCAAAAGTTAGTGCATGGCCGCCGCCCCCAGGCGTTGTGGGTGCAACATTAAAAGAATATCTGAGAATCATTTGACCATGAGCTCAAAGGAATTCCTTTGCAGGCAGTCAGGCAGGAGGATGGCTGTTGCCGCTTTTGAAGTGGGTTGTAAAACCAGGGCGTTGGACCATTAAAATAAATACAAATTAAAATATTTCCCTCGATGTGTGTGTGGGGTTTGTCTCTCCCTCTGCTTAGGCCAGAAATTGTTTGAATGAAATGGCCTGGAAGGGCTCCTTTGTGGCAAGCAGACAGACAGAGTAGTTGACGCACCCCAAAAACCCACAATTAAATCTTGAACAAGGACTGGGGTTGTGCTCAAAAGTGCTGTGGGGCATTCAGGTGTAGGTCTTCATTAATGAGCAGGAACATATTTTATCCAAGTTGTATTCTTGTTGAACTTTCATGAATCATTTATGCGATAAGCGCTTGGATCTTCATCAAACATGCCACAGAAACGATGCCAAATCTACTCAAACATCCATTTACATTCATCTATACGTGTGTATAAATTAATGTTTTAATTTCACGCTCAAGTGAACATTAATATTTTGATATGGGCCAGGTATAGGTAGGTATGGGATGAGAGGGAGATTTGCTTTGTTTGCAGATTGGCTGCAGTGAAATGAATGACAGTCGGCAGTTGATTGCGGCCCAAGCGTAGCTTATCGAATATACAAAATCATAAGAAAGAAAACGAAAAGTTGAGCGCACCCAAAAACTTCTGACTTCTGATATCTGTGACGAGTTGCCAATGCCATACCTGAGACCACTTTGCAGACGGGAATGATTACAAGTCGCTCAAACCACACGGCAACCATTACAAGCAGCAGCAGCAGCAGCAGCAGCAGCAGCATCCTCATCATCATGCCCCACCACCAGCAAAAGCAGGAGCCACACAATCAAGTAGAGCTACAAAATATTCAAACCGTTGCCGCCTGAATGCGCCACTGGCATCGTCCCCGCCGACTCCTTCGCTCCTCCTTTGGCACGTCTCTGAAGTTGAGTTGAGTTTCATTTTGCCTTTTGTTGCGCTCGACTTGAGCACAAATACCGGAAATTGTTGTCAAGATAATTATTGTTATTTGTTTTTCCACAGAGAGCGGCACAACATAAACCAGCAACAAGGCGGGAGTGGGACTGGGACTCTGGATGGGGTTCAACTGGGGGCTCGGGTTTCGGGTTCAGGTTGTGGAGCTACAACGCCTTGTGGCTTGTCCTTGTGCGCCGCCGACGCCAACTCCTGGCTGCTTTGTTTTTCGGTATGTTCATCAATCTGGCAAAAACATCAAAATTCGCCAGCACTTGATGGTGAAGTGAGCACAGAGCCATAGCTGTGCCAGAGCTCCTCGATGAGTCCTGTGTGGTGTGGCCAGGGGTTGTGGTGTGTTGTGGTGTGTGTGAGTGAGAGGAAACCAGCGTATCCTTGGCCGGGGCAACGTGCAATTTGCGGTTTTCCGACGGCCAGTGATAGTGGCAGCCCCATTGGGGTGCTTGCTGCTGATGTCCGTGCACCGTGCCCCGTGGCGGTGTACCCTGTGGTTGGCATCAAACTTTAAGAGTTGATGGAAGTACTTGAAGGCATCCTGCAGCCCCCTCCTTGGATGGGCCAACTGATTAAAATTTGAACACTTGATTGATTCTGAATCTGCCAGCAAACGAGCCGTGCCTCAAGGGTCCTGCTGCTTGATGGTGCGATGCGGTGAGGAGCGATGCGCCAGGCACATGGCAAGTGTAGCTTTTGCTGCTTCAAAATTTAATAACTAAAGCAAAAATATTTACCTTTTGAGAACCCGAGCCCCGATGCACTTCATCGACGTGGCCCCCCAACCCCCAACCCCATTCAGAGTGTTGTTTTCTGTTCTGTTTCAGGTGGGTGCGTGGGATGCGGGGAGGCAGGTGCCAGGTCCTATCGCACTTAAGATGAAGTTTCGTTTACATGCTTCACAAGTTGGTTGCTGGTTTTCTGGCTGCTGGCTGCTGGTTGCTGTGTCTCGTCAATCACAAAGCCCATGTGTGTGCATCATCACTTTGTATCTCGGCCTCAGAGTGCACTTGACATTTGAACTGCGACTGTCAAAGTGACATTCAGTGGCATTCGGCAGGCAGGCGCAGGCAGAACGTAAAATGAGCCTCCTGCCGCCAGCTGCCATGTAAAGTTTTCGCATTTTTACGGCTTTTAATTAACCCTCCGCTCTGGCTCGTACATGCCATGTACGCTGGCTGGAACATATTCTCCCTGCCTGGCTGCCGGCACGAATATCTAGATAAGGGAAGAGGCAGCGGACGGGCGTTAAGCGGTGCGCAACACCGAAATAAAACTTTAGTAATTAGCAAAAGGAGTTAACTGATTTTACAGAAGGCCAGCGGAACGGTGACTGCAAATGAAGCATGACCCACCTTAAAGCCAGCAGAGAGAACGAAGCTGCACATACACTGCCAGCTTGGAGCCATGGAATGGCATGGATTCTGCGTTGAAATCAAAGTACCCTCCGCTGAAAGTATACAAAAAGGACACGAAACGTAATGAGGCGAAAGAAATAAAAAAGGAGTAGCACGAACAAACAGCAGGGTGGCAGGGAGGTTGACCCAACAAAAGTCACAGAATGTGGCGGAAAGCATTTAGCGCATTGCGGTGGATCTACACTCTGTGTCTCTCTCACTCTCTGTCTAGATGAAAATATAACGGAATTAAATTAATTACAATCATTATCGCTTGGTGCACCTGTCTGGCAGTTGGGTGGAGCGGGGACGGGTACTGTGACTGCTACGAAATGTTGCAAGCAGTTGGCAGCGAACTAACCAGATAATTTTGCTTCCTTAGCGGAAGCGACACATACAAACAGAGTCAGGGGGGCCAGGCAATAAGCAATAAAGTTAATTTGTTCCTGTTACAGCACCTACTTTTTGTTTGTGTTTGTCTCGAAAGTAATTGAATTGAGATTTTTGATTAGTATTTGCTGAAAAATGGATGCAAGTCTCTGTGTTTGTGTGTGTCTGAATACTTCATTTGTCAGCTCAGCGAAATGCCAGCAGGAATAACCACAATTTACTGACAAGACGAATGCATTTTTCCCTCACTCATGCATTTTTCTAGTGCCTTCCATTTCTTACGTTTATTTTATTATTATTTGTTGTTTAATTAAAACTGCAGATGTCATTGAAAAATGCTGGACAGAGGACCAAAGATACACATAGCTGGAGGCCAGAAAGCTGTTATTGCTGTCAGTAAAATTGTGAGCTGAACTGAGCTGAGCTGAGCGTAGACAGAGAGACAAAGATAGATACGAGTGAGGTTTTGGTTGGACAAAAGGCTGGACAAATAAGCATTCGGTTTTTGGCCATGACAGGTTTTTTGGGTTAGAAGAGAGTTTTGTGAATAAATATTTATGACCAGCAGCAATGGAATTAATCGCATGCATGCAAAAGACAATTGTAATTTACTGATAATAAATATTAGATGTTCCTTGCCACAACAGCTTCAGATTCAGCTACGGCTCGAAGCCACAGGGCAAAGCCAAAAGGTAAAGCTGTTCTGTCCAAGCGCTTAGCCCTGGCTTGAGCCCCGGGCTATTGCATGTATCTACATATATTTATTTGTACTTGCACATACAAATGCCTCACTAATTACGACTTACATTATGCATAAACTACGGCCAGGGCGCATATACTCGTAAATCAAGTGTGAGGCAAAACTAAAAGTTGTACGAGTAATTCCCAATCCCATTCTCAGGCTCAGGCTCTCAGTACCACTTCCACATCCATTTCCATGCCCATTTACAGTTGCATTTGAGTTTGGTGCCTTGTTTTAGTTGGCATTTGTGTTGGCCTGCCCCCGTGTGTTTGCTATTAATTAAGTTGGAAATAGCTACACGCAAAAGCACTCTTAGGCGACTATTTTTAGGCAGCATGCATGATGGCCAAAAGCCGGGCGAAAAGCAATTAAAATGCTGCATTCGCATTCCAAAATGGCTGCTAAAATTGAGGTAGTCAAGGTGGCCTAATGGTCGATGGTTGCCCAAAACAAATGCACCTTGTTATCGACGACGGCAAAATGTGTTAAATGGCGGCCACACCCATCCGACGAAATTACAAAAAAATATAACCAGGTAGCACTGCTGTGCCTCACGCTTAATTTACAAAGCTCATGCTAAAGTGGCCGTTACACGCGGCGAATGCGCAATGTTCGCCGTGCAGATGTGATATTTATTTTCTCAAAATATTTGCACGCACTCAGAGCGGTGTGCGAGATGCAAAAGGTCTATGTGTGTGTGCCATATTTGCCTGTAAATACAGCAATTTTAATTACAGTGTAATTAGCGACACGAACGGCACCAAGGAAAGGCGCACTGACGGCGGAGCTGCATGGATATTTCTGTACATATGTCTGTATGTACGAAAGCAGAGGGCGTGCGCTACACAAATTGCACGACAATGAATTCAAATCAAACAATGTCTGCCATAATGGCGACATTATGTGGGCACAGACAGCCGTCAGTCAAATGGAAAGCAGGGCAGAGACGACAGCGCCGGGAGAGGCGGCAGCGACGGCAGCCAAAATAAAAAAAACGCACCATGAAAATGCTGAAATTCTGCGCAGGAAAAGTGAACTCTGAACACCCTGCAAAATCAGCAAAAATCTATCCACGCTTAATGGAGATTTTTGCAGCTTCCCTGCATATATTTTTCTCATATTAAACTTACCGCACGCAAAGGACCCTGACATTGTACTGAAGGTGACATCAAGAATCACGGCAGCTTGACGCGCGACGGTCTGCTCATCCGGCAAACAAAGCCTTCACTGGAGCGTGCTCATCGAGGGCCGCTCTCTGCCGCTCCCTGCAGCTGCTCCAGTCCACTGCCAATTCCCCTTTCGACTCCCTGTTGCTGGCATCATGACAATCTTTTGAATCTCGAGTACTTTGGCATGTCATTCGCATTTTAGAGCAGCTAAGCTCCAGTGATAAGCAGCGAAATTAGATTGAATGAAGGTGCAACCAGAGGGAGGGCCATGGCTAACAAGCATTTTGGCTTGTTGTTGTCACAATTGGCAGGGCAGGACCAGAATCACGACAGTCAGCAACCCCCAGAAACTGTGTACCCAAAAGTCATGGAGGGCCAAAAGCCACCCTCAACGACGTTGCTCCTTCACTTATTTCAATTATTTCGCTGTGTTGCTGCGCTTTAAATATTTATCAATCAGAGGAGTTTGTTAACTTTTCAGCAGCCAGGCAGCAGCTAGCCTCCCCTTGCCTCGTACCCCATTCATTTCACTGCTTGCTGGCTCCCTTTCTTGTTGCTGCTTGCATCTTGTGTGCTTTCAATTTGCGTACTGCGTGCCGCCTGATCCCATGCTCCGTGCCAGGAGCCGCTTCCCAAACATGTCCGTAAATCAGCCTATCCACCGCCAGCGTTACGAACTTTCAAAGCTATGCCGAAAATTCCTGGCTTATTGTTTTTCCCAGCGTACGCTTGCGGGCGGCTTAGTTGTCAGTCCTGTGGCCTTGAGCTAAGCTGCCACTGTGCCGCAGCGCTGTGCCATCATCCACCCCAGCGAATTCCTTCTGCTGCTGCCTGCTGCCTTCTGCCTGCTACCTCATTTCCCACTCATTAATAAATTTATGCAGTTCACTCGGCAGCTTCACTGCCGCCGCTCTGCGTACTCCATTGCCATGTTTATTAGCCATATGAAATATGATGTTCGTTCTCTGATGCTCTTCATCCCCCATGTCTGCTGGTCCTTTGTCTCCCTGCCTGCCTGCTGTGTACATATTGCATACCTTATGGCGCACACGCCCCCATAATAAAGTTACAGGTGAAGAGACGCGTCGCGTAGGGCATAGGTTCGACTGCAGGGTGAGGCATCGAGCATACCATACAGAGAGTCGTAAAGGATAAAGTCAGACAAGAGATGAATATATATTAAAGCCATTTGCCCCTCAAGTTGACTTGCCTTGCAGCTTGAATTTCCTTTAATCTTTCATTGTAGCGCAATCCCCAGTCTGTTTGGCCCAACCAAAGGCTGACATCACCTGCAGCTACCCCACAAATAAGCAAAAAAACCTTCCATAGACCTCTGACTGACTGTTGCTGGTTGATATACGCAGTGGCAATCGCGGGGGTTCGCCCTGGTCCCGGGCCTGAGCACACTTTTACTTCAGTTTGAACTTAAGCACTTCCTGTTTGATCGGAAGCGCCTCTGGGGAAATTGAAAAAGGCACTTCAGTGCCGGCGTCGACTAAAAAAAAAAAAATTAAGCACAATATGGAGCACAGGCGGTGGCAGCGTCGGGCAGGACAGGACAGGGCAGGACAAGACAGCACAGGACAGCTTGTTAGTCAGTCAGCCAGGCAGGTAGGCAGGCAGCCATTCAGGTGTGCAGACAGAAAGACAGACAGACAGGAGGGCAACAGGATGAGGCCTCTTTCAAAATTATATGTAATATAGGGTGCTCCTCCGTTACGCTGTCTTTGTGTCTGTCTTTGTCCATGTGCGTGTGTGTGTGTGTGTGTGTGCTGCCTTCTTGTTTTACATTTTGGCCAAAAGGAAGTATTAAGTTTGCCTAAGCAGGAAGCTTGTAAGGAAGAGCAGGTGATTTGCCAAAAAAGCTTCACTGCCAGACCCTCAAACAGATGCCCCAGCCACAGCCCATACCTGCCCTGCCCAGTTCCCTGTGCCTGTGTGCCAAATTATAGCATAAATGGCAGAGAACAACATGAGGGGCAACAACAACAAAACACAGCGATAATAATATCCACCGCAAATGGAGGCACATCAAAAATAAATCTCTGCCATTATGTCTTTATTAACTGGCGCATCCTCGATGGGTCGTGTCAACTACGCAGACTATTCGCCACATGTGTTACCTACACGAAAAGAAGGTTATTAAAAAAGATTTGTTCCTTTGACAACTCGTGAGCAACATTGGTCAGCAAACATTCAGCAGCAGCGTCTTAATGGCCTCACTGCCCGTCGTTGTTTGGTTCTTTGCTGCGGTGTTCGGCATTACGATGGGTTGACACTTGATGGAGCTTAGGCACAATTTGCTGTGACAGCGGCTGTGTGTGTGTGTACTCCCCCATCTATTCATGTGTGGCATAAATGTGTTTAATGGTCAGCAAATATGAAGTTAACGGCTTATTTACAGCAGCTGCAATCATTAGAAGAGATTTGGTTGGGGCCTAAAGTCGCAACTGAGGATTAAGTCTTTAACTCGCTTTTATCAGAGGATTCCACTGTCCTCTGTTGGGGACATTTCCGAGAGAGAGAGAGAGAGAGAGAGATGGAAAGAGCCACACCTTGTGGCTGGTGCATATTCAAATTCCATTTAAGTTTTTTCATTACGAACTGCGAAAGGAGTCGGCAGGCAGGCAGGCAGGCCGCCTAAGGATTTCGCTTTGCATTCAATTTACTGCCTGGCGGTGCGGTGCGGGGCGACGACAAAACCCATTTTCAATTTTTGTTTTCATTTCCGTTCTTAATTTAAGAATAATACAAATTTATATTCGTATTTTTCCGCCAGCAGCCCAACCGCAAAACGAGGCAACAAAGTACGAATATGCGGGAAAAGTTTTGCTCCTTTTTGCTCCTCTTGCAGCTTTGGGCTTGATAATTGTGTTCTTCTGCTCTGCTTTGCTGCTTGTTGCAGTTGCATTTACTTGCATTTTGTTGCATTCTTTATGCAAATGCGCATCAAATTACATGGGAACCAACTTTCGAAAGCTTTCCTAAGGCTTTACAGGACTGGGGCTGGCTGTATGTATGCGTTTTTATGGTACGTGACGCAGTTGGTCGCCTTGACTTGTTGCCCATGCTACCCACTCAGGTTCTGTTTACCTCTCGCAGCACTGCTGCACCCTCTGTTTACTGCCTCAAAGTGCCTTCAACTGGCTGGCAATTGGCATGCAAATGTACGACATCGATTAAAATTTTATTACACGCCATGTTGCAAAACAGAGGGGACTGTGGGGCGGGGGCACTGGCATGGCAGGGCAATAAATCAAGTCGAGTTTACAGGTAAAGCCAAAGAAAATTGTCAGCTGACAGGCCGAGGAGGGGATGCGGCTGGGAGCGGCGAAATGGCTTCGGCAGACAGTCAACGAAATGCGACAGGAAGGAACAACGAGCGAGCTGCTGCTCTAAGCACATCAAATGTGGGATTTAAAATGCCAAACACACAGCAGCAACAACAACCAGAGGAACCCGGGGAGGACTCTATCTGCAGCTCTATCTTTTGGTCCTGCTGGCAACATGGCCACGAGGACAACGTGGTCCTCGTGGCCTTGCTGCTGCTCCTCACAGCAGCAGACACTTGATGGCGGCACTCTTAAGGTAATTGAATTGAGTGAAATGTTGTCGCTCTTGTTGTTGCACATTTTTTGTTTGTTCTTGTTGGCCCCCGTCGATGAGACGGATATTTAGAGGGCGATAGCAGCAGCCAGCAGGAGGATGTCCCTCTGCCCCGTGCCAGCGAGGACAACGCATCGTCGTCGTCGTCGACGTTGCCGGGAGAGACAAATATTTAATAGCGCTCGTAAAGGCCAGGACAGGTTGCAACATTATGGCCAACATATTTCTACAATATTCAATTTAATTTTCTCAATGTGAACTCGAGCAGAGGCAGCAACAGCTCGAAAGGTGAGAGACATACTTGTAGCACTCCACCCCAAAGGATTTCTCTTACTTTGTATGCGGATCAGCGATATGGAATTGAATGCAGCTCAGCAAAGATTATTCGAAAGAAAAGAGGAGCGCCACAGCAACGAGCTGCTGCAAGCAGGGAGTGATTGGATGGTTTCTAATGGAGATTTGCCAGCAGAGATATTTAAGTTTCATTCAATGACCGACCGAACGATGGGGATACAGCTGCAGGTGTAGGTGCAGGTGCGGGTGCATGTCCAGTGATTGAAATAATTATAATGGGAATGTTTCAAGCAAATGGATTGAAAGTGCTGCTAGCTCCAGAAGCCTAGCAGTAGCTTGCTTGAATGGAGCCAGCTCTGAGAGCAGACACAGCCGCAGACAGATACCGATGCCAGCTGAAATAATAACAACGAAACTTCATGGCTGCCATTTAATGAGCAGCCGGACTGGGGGCGGAGTACAAGCCGGAATAATAAATATTAAACAATAAACAAGCGCATAAACAAGGCCAGTCCGGACAAATCAAATGGGTAATTGAAGCAGCAGCCAGCCAGCCTCATGTGGCAGTGGAAGAAGTTCTCTCTCCCTCCCTTATACCTGTACTCTGACTGGGGTCTGTGGGTCCTCTGCTTATAAATAAAACATGGAACAACGGATATGTGTGTGGGTTTCGGGCCAAGATGTATTCCTGGGGTGGTGGAGTGGGCAGCCACATAAACTCAAAAAATAACACAATCCGAAATGAAATAACAAAAAACGCAATGCCAGAGGACAAGTGGGGGGGATGGGATGTGGATTGGGTCTGCACTGGGCACATGTCGTGGCATGTATGTATACCAATTATACGGGTTATTATTTTCCATGTACGGAGAGGAAGAGAGTCTGAGGCACGAGGAACAATTTTCAGCCTGTGGGCAAGGGATTTTCAAATTTTGCTAATCTCAAATGAATATACAAGTTCGTTGCCTGCGGGGATTGTTTGGTACTCGCAGGACTGGGCAGCGCGGTGGGGCCAGGGGAATCGCATAAGATTTGTGTGGAAACATTCCAATAGCCCAGACGGTTGCCGTAAAATGACAATTTTACAAACAATTTATGCCACATGCATGGCATGGCGAAAATCGAATTTAATTAGAAAATTGTTGTGGCCAAGTTGAGAGTTGGGGAGTGGACTGCAATTGAAGTCGAACACGTATCACAGGATGCTGTGCTGCGGCATTGGTCACACACACACAAATGTCCCCTGTAGATCGATGCTGAACACAAAAAATGGAAAATAAATACAAATATCTTCAATTTATTTTGACAACGCGAACAAAGCAAATAAAACAAACAAAAAATGCACACAGCAACGAAATGAAATTAGAGCAACGAACGCGTCAAAGGCAGGGATATATATATACAGATATACACTTGTACAATATATAATTTTAATGGATTTAGTGGCCAGTGAAAAATGCAGCGAAGCTACATTTTTGGAATATCGCAAGATAGAATACGTACAACAAAAGACCGCCCGCCACTAAAAACTATTTGTGTTGTCACGTGCCACGTGGCTGTGGCTCGAAAAGATTTTCGACCCAAGCAATTTTGCTACGTGACCATACAGCAGCAGCATCCTCGGAATCCTACAGTTGTATCCTGTATCTGTATCTGTATCTGTATCTGTGTGGCCAATACGTGATGTGTGTGTGTGTGTGGTCAGCATTGCGCTCAATTGCACCCAAAGAAAAAGCCACAAATTGAAAGGAAATAATGCCGAGCGATTAGCGAAAAGTAATCATAAGTGTGCGCTGTGCGAAATACGTTTTTGAATTTACAATTACAAGGCGAAAAGGAAGAGAGGAATGGGCTGGGTTCGTGGTTCTGTGATTTTTTAAAATTGATTGTGTAATCATTAACATTCTGCCCTTAGCTGTTGCCGCATTCATCTGTATCAAGCTTAAGCCTCATTCATATTTATTGAAACAAATCCACTAATGCCAGAAGCTAATGGTCTGTTTGGCAATAAAACATAGAAATATGACTCATGACTGGCAAAGGCATAACTTAAAGGGGGGCAGGGAATTTCGAATGAATGGAAAGTACTTGTATTCAAGTAATGGAAATTATTTTTTTTAGCGATCAGCGGAAGTTATTTTTGTGTTGCTCGACCTCTACTTGGATCCCTGTTTGTGGCTGCGCCCCTGCTCTGTTTGTTAATATTGCTAAGCTCTCACGGCAGCGGAAATTGCTTTGTGCCTTTCACTCCAAATGCTGCAATAAACATCGAAAGCCGTCCGAATGCCAAACGGGCCACAGTCCGAAAAACCCCTGGCTAGTGGCACTGCCTCATGCTCTCTCTTTGCTCCCCAGCTGTCAGTGCTCTTGGCTTTTGGCTTTCAGGCTACCATCTCCCAGCTCCCATCTCTCTGAGCTTCATGGCTCTGTCCAGTTAGCTGGCAACCCAGTGGAGCGCAACGCCAGCCCAGACCAGGCCGCACGCTGGGCCACTGACTTCGACTCCTGTCCGTGGCCTCACAATGGGAAAACACGGCGGAAGCGCACAATAAATTGCTTATTTATGGCTCAGCTTTTGGCCATAAGAAACACGCTGTTTTTATTGTTTTTAATCAACTCGAAAAGATTTGGCAAAGCTTATAAAATAGACGCTGCGCTGCTCTGTGCTCTGTACTCTGCAGTGCTGTTCAGTGTACACGGCGATGGATGAGCTTCCGGTGAGCTTCTTGTTGTTGTTGGGGATCGGAGAGTGGAGTTCACTTTGTTTCTGGACAGGAAATAATATTTTGCTTTTGCAGTTTTGGGGCTGGCTATTGGCTGGCTAATGCCCCACTCGGCCCGCTAAGCAGTTGCCTGCTGCTCTGTTGTAAAATTTAAATTTATGACAGTTTTAAAGTTGACTCTTCGTGGCTCTCCGTGGCAGGGGTCCAGCTTGAGGCATTGCCAACTGTTTTTCTGTTCTCTGTTCTGTGTGGCTGCTTCTTTTTTCTAACTTTGTCGCTTTTGTTTTCTATGCAAATGGAGGCAGCAAAGTGCACAGCAGCATCAGGCACAGCACCAGAAGCACAGCACTAATAACAGCAAACCAAAACAACAGGCACAGAAAAAGGGATTAATGTGCTGCCGAAGCATTGCATACCCTTGGAGATGGATGGTAGGAGATAAGGATGTTTTTCATCCAAATTTTGTGACAATTGAGCTTGCGTGGGTTTTGCTAACGGCGAATTTCAAACGCAAAACGCAAAGCAAGAACGAAGGAGAGCGAATTCAGACGGAGAGCAAATTTAGAAGAGAGCGAATTCAGGCGAGAACGAATTCAGTTGAGAGCGAATTCAGACGAGGGCGAAGAGCGGATCGGCGAGCGAGCAGCCGAGAGAGTTTCAACGCAGACTTTGATGTAAAAGGTTATGTGAGAGACCAGAGAACGAAATATCACATAAGTAGATCGGAAAACAACAAAAGCTAAGGCTGCAAAAGTCTGCTGCAGAATGCGTAGTACCCGTTCGAAGGTAGATACTGAAGAACACGCGTCAAAGGCAACTATTGTTCGGGTACATGAGTGCAGTCTCCCTCTCCCTCTCTCTCTCTCGCCCTCCCTCTCCATCTCCCTCTCTCTGTCTGTTTACACATTTATGCATTTTATTCATTTAGTTATTTATCTGTGAATCCTGAGCACAAAGTTGTACCGCACACACACAAACACACACAAAGGTTCCAACACCAAACAAAGGCTGTCAGCTAAATGGGCGTGGCAGTTTGGACCAGGGAGCTAATCGCCTTTTTGCTAGGGCATCTCTACAGCTCTTCCAAGCACAGCCCCCCCGAACTCACAGCCTTTTCCGTGCTGTCTGCATCTCTGGTAAGTAGTTTTGCATTGAGGCGGCGGCAGAGGTGCTGGGAAGCGGAGAGCAACCACTCAAATGATTAATTAAAGCACCGCAGGGCGCTGCCTGCCTGTCCATGCAAATGGCAACCGAAATGAAGCAAGCGACTGCACCAGACACGAACTGCAGGAGGAGGATGAGCAGCAGAGATATAGAAGAAGGATAAAGGGGAGCACTCGTATCTGTGTATTTATTTACTTTGCCTTTTCGACTGCAAACAATTTGCGAAATAATTTAACGCTTAATAAAAGCGAAAATCTAATAAACCTTTGAGCTTTTTGTGGCAAAACAACTGGAGCTGGAGCTGGAGCTGGTACTGGAACCGCCTAAAAGTATGCCCTGAAATGTAATTGCATTTCGTAGAGTTGCCAGGCCTTTTGCTGCTGCTCTCCACTCTCCTTCTGTGCTGTGCACTTCCGCCTGGCCTGGCCGGGGTTGTTCACCGTGAATGTTGGTTAATTTAACTTTGGTAAATTATGCGCAGAGCCAGAGTCATAACCAAAGCGAGAGCCACAGCCAGGCAGCATTGTAATCGTAGTCCTGTGCCGAAAGCCCTAGAGCTGCAGAGTCACGGATGGACAGGAGGGGTCATAGGGCATGTGTGTGTGTGTGTGTGTGCTGTTTGTTGCTTTGAAAATTTAATTTCTGACCAGCACTAGCACCCTCCCCCCTTTCGCTGAACAACAATAAAGCATTGGCCATGACTAATTTAGTGCTAATTTTGCACGCATTATGCGCAATTAGATTATTAATGGCAACATTTGTCCGACAATTATCAGCCAGCAGCAAGCGGGCTGAAAATTTTTAATTAAAATGCTTTCGGTTTTTTGTTTTTGTTGTTGTTGTTGTTGTTGTTGTTTTTGTTCCGCTGCGAAGGCGGAAATTACAATTTGGTGCATTGATTAGCTCATTAGTTTTCTGATTGAAAAACTCTCGACAATAAAAAAAAACCAAAATGTTTTGTTAATTACTCTTCGGTCAATAAGCGAAATAAAAAATTTGATAAAAAATACCCATAAAAACAATCACATTTGTTAATTAAAAATACTCTCCAAAAAGTGGGTAATAAAATTGGGTAAAAACTGGAAGTGAATGCCATAAATCCGCAGGATAACACGAGAAGGGCGAGCCAGAGTCGCTTTACTCATTAATGGCCACACATTTGACCAGCTTCGAGCTGCTGCCAGAGCACTGCCACAGCTGCATGGTGGCATAGGTGCAGCTCACCTGCTGCTGGCATCCGTAACATAAGATTCGCTTAATTAAACAGACAAACCCAGGGCCAGGAGTGGCAGCTGCATTGACAGCTTGCGGCGGATGCATATTCGGTTTGGGCGGTACAAAGCGTTCCACAGTGTTGTGTGTTGCACTCATTTCATACAAGAAATCAGTGGGGCAGCGAGACAGCAAAGGTCGCGCAGGAGATACACTTACCAGAAGCTACATAATATACCAAAAGAAAATCCATTTCCTGTACGCATTTCAAATCATTATTCAACTGCAGCTGAAACCTGTCGAATGGGAACTGGAATTGTTGCATAAACTTCAGCTCTTTGCATAACTTGTTCGACTATTCCCCATTCGGGGAGACAGAGAGAGAGAGAGTATTTCCCAGCTTGTTCCAAATGCCAAATCAGAGCAGCAGCTCACACTCGCCGGTGTCCACTTTCGGGGAAGCGCCAACAATGCGAAAATCCTGCGCTGGCTCTTCTCGCTGCAACTGTACGTTTTTGTCTAATGGCTTCCGGCACACACACACACACACACACACACACACACACATTTGACGAAAAAAAACACGGAAACACAACACACACACACAAACGCACTTTACGCACGACTGCTTAGCGCCGCGAATCTTTGTTTTCTCCAACAACTGTGCGCACTTCCGCTTTAGTTTCTGTGTTTCGGGTTTTTTTTTTGCCTCGTTGTGGTTGTTGTTTTTCGTGCCACTGACGGCCTTTCACAATTTTTAAAACTTATCCATAGTGGCGACGGGGTTTTTCTTGTTGCGAGTATCAGTGCATTGTTCGTAGCAGCAGCAGCGGCAAATAATGGACAGGGAGCTGGGAGCTGGTAGCTGAAAGCTGGCGACGTGGTTGCACTTGGAGCTAAGAGCATTTTGCACATAGCTTTTGCCTTTTGTTTTTCCGTGCTCGAAGTGGCTCTGGTGTGTCAGGCTCTGCTGCAGTTTACAATGAGCACACAATTGACCAATGCCATGGGAATATAATTTTTCTTTTCATGTTGCCCTCCTTTTGGTTTGCTAAACTTTGTCCCCGTAACTGCATTGCGATGATCTCAGATCTTTAATGGGGTTTTAAGCATTCAAACCCTCAGCCCCACTGCGAAATTTCATCAATTTTATTGCCAAGAAAAAAGCGGAACTTCTGCCATTTTTTTGTGTTTCTGCCATTTTTGCATTTGTTGTTTAAAAATGCAAATTTATACATAACCGCTGGGCAGGAAGTGGATCCGCGTTGGGCAGACATTTGCTTGATTTATGCGACAGTTGATGACGCCTCAATGGATCTGCTGCCAAGTCACCGGGGTCCATAATCAATTAGCAAGTGGCCGGTGGTAACGGTGGATGACAATGTGGTGGGTTGGCCATGGCGACTAAGAGTTATGCTCCTCGTGGTCTTTGTCTTGGGCCCACCATGGTTGAGTGGGACGGAGTGGCATTCGCAGACACATTAACTATAAATCCACGTTAATTTAGCGCCGGCAGAGTAAACAAGATGCCAGCAGCCAGGGCCATAAAAGAGGCCACCACCTCACGACCCGCTTAGGTGGCGTGGCGCACGTGCAGTTGCATAAGTTTATCAAAAGCTCAAAAGAAAAATAAGCACACACAAAAAAAAAAACAGTAGAGCCAAAAGTGGAGAAGTCAGAGAGCGAGAGAGAGATCTGCAGAGGGCGTCGAGTGCTTAACGGCAAAGATAAACTGCGCACGGGGCACACATAATGGCTGGAGATGAAATTAAGCCGCAAAAGTAAATCACGACGCGCGATGCGCACGAAATGTAAATAAGCCAAATGCCAGATGGGTGAGGGTGTGGGTGTGGGTTTAGCTCTGCGAATTGGTAGGTTAGAGTATGATGAGCCTTGCTCAATAATTTAGAGAAACTGCAAAGCCACAATGGGGCAAGCCTCATGCACACCTTGAGCCATGCCTCGGGAGGGTGCTGCCTGGGCCTGTTTTGAGGCTTCCGCCGCCGTCTCTCAAATATTTATGAACCTTCCCACCCCGCAGGCAAACAGACGGAAACAACAACAACATCAAGGAGTTGCTGCTGCTTCTGCTGCTGCACGGGGAGTGGTGGCTCGTGGTGGCTCCGGCAACTTTAGTGATTATTACTGACGTGGTTACGTGACTGTTTTGGAAAGTGTCGAAAATGCGGCACGCGGGAATTCCTACGGACCTCCGGCAAAGAAATTCCTGAAACCCCCTCGAACGCCACTCCACCCTGCCTGGCCAGCTGCACATTATTAACAAGTTTTGTGTCTCGGCTGTGATTTTTGTGCGCTTGCCTATTGAGGAACAGTCGCAAAAATAAATCCACTAGCCGGTCGCCGAACGAAGGAATTCGAGTCAAATATTTATGAAGGCGACCGAAGGGAGGCGGGAGTCGGAAGGCCTCTGTCAGAATTTAAGGCAAAATTGCTGTAAAGTGCCATCAGTGCTATCAGCGCGGCATTTAACACTAATTCATAATAAGATGTCGTTGACAGTTAACCCGCGCACGTGGCCGCAGAACCAGAACCAGAAGCAGAACCAGGACTGGGCCTTGGCCCAGCTTTCAGCTGACAATGAAATTTTTAAGCGTTGTCCTGGTTATCCTCACTGTCCTGCTCGTCTGCTCTGTCTGCGTCTCCTGTCTAACGTGATGAAGGCTGCGGCCGCAGCAGCTCTACAACTTTTTTAAACCCAGCCAGAACCCAGCCAACACAACAAGCCAAACATTTTTTTACCATATTTTTTTATGGCCCTTCACCTCTTTGTGTGTGGCTGCGGTTCTTTCGGTTTTGTCCTTTGGTTTTGCGTCGCGTCTCTGGACGTTTGTTTTATGTTGTCTGTCTATATGCTGCCTCATTTTTGGGCTGGCGTTCCTCTAGCTGCTGCCACACTGTGGGGTAAGCTTCTGGTGGAAGTTCGTGGGCGGAGGCTGACGCTGAGTCTGCTGGGATGTGCGGCGGAAAGCTGTCATAAGCAGATAAGCTGCCGCAATAAGCCCGACCAGGGATATATTTGCTCTGATTTACGAGATTCGCTTTTGCATATGGTAATCTGCCTCTCCCCAAAAACACCAAATAAAAAGGCACGAGCCGGGCAAAGGGGAGGAGCGTTCAATGAACCTACAAATGTGGTGAAAGTGTTGCCGCATTTGCCGAGGGACTTACGGCGCTCAGCAAAAGAGTTAAAGGTAATTCACGGATCATTCAAGAGATCTTAGAATAATGTTATAAATATTACTCAAGTTGAAATTGAGAGCTCTGCCCTGCACCATCGGCACTGCAAGGATCCTTCATTATCTGCTCATTTCTAGCCAGACTTTTGGCTGCTCTCGACTAAGCCAGAAGAAGTCTCACAGCATCCTGCCATTGTCCTTGCTGCTGCTGATGCTGCTGACAGGGTGAGCGCAAAAATTAAATTTAGATTTAATAGCCTGCAACGTAGCGGGGCAAGCCAGAGTTTTAGAGCATTGTTGGCTGCTGCTGGGGTGCTGCACTCGATGCGCCAAAAGGTGGAGCCAAGCATGAAATTTAATCAACAAAGTGCAGCAACTTTTTATTCTTTTGCACACTAGTTTTTTGGCTGTTGCTGTTGTTCTTTTTCTTTGCTTGTGTTTACGCTGAAAGCTCGACAAAATTGTGTTTGCCGTGGCGCGGTTGCTGCCACTGTTGTTGCACATCTGTTTTTGTTGTGGCAAGCAACCTTAAAATATGTGTCGCCTGCGTGCTTTGTTCTAATACAGCGCCTGGGGGTTTGGGTGGTTATGCTTTAAGCATATTGTGCATATCCTGGTGTCTGCTGCCAGCCAATTTATTTATTAAATTCCGCATGCTCCGCTCTGCGATTTCGTTCTGACACTTCTGGTTGCCACGGCGCCGAACATCGCATCGCATCTCGATTCACATTTGCTCTTCTTTCGCTGAGCCAATTAAATTGGATTAAAAATTCCATTTTCTCTCGACAAGAGCCGCATATGGGCGCGCGAATTGGATAGCCCTGGAGCACTGGGGCTACGAGCTATCAAATACCGCGCTGGGGTCTAATCAAAAAAGGGGCAAGTGCATGGCATTTTTGCGTTCATACAAGCCAGGGCAGAGCCCAAGTATTGGCGCCAAGACACACGCTCTGGGGCTCTGGAAAATGGCAGAAAAATGACTGAAGGGGCAACAGACTGGAACGCACTCGAACGGAGAGCATTAGAAAATGCTGAGTGAGTCGGTGCAACGTGGAGTTTTGTTAGTTTTTAATTAACTTTTGGCTGCAGGGGTAAAACATATTGTGAAAATTAACACACACTAACACACACACACACACACACACACAAACATGTGCCAGGTGGATGCGTGTGTGAGCCCCACACAGACCCATCAAAAGGTTAAAAGTGCGTAGAGACGGTCGTTCGTTTTGTTATTAGAATCCTAAAATCATAAATGGACTACAGGCAGAGTGATTGGAAATCGAAAACCCTTTTTCAGCTCTGTAACCCAAAATGACATTACACAGAAATTAATTGTAAAATTCGACAGCAGTTAAAAGTTTAAAATTAAATTATTGTTGCCACATAAAAACGACCGAGTTGCCTTTTATTATTTTTTTGGTGCTCTCTGTTGCCTGCTCAGACCGTTGCCTGTGGCAGTGGCTGCAGCTTTTCCCGCTTTTCCTGCTGCATTGTTAACTTTTGATGTTTTAATACACTACAATTAGGGACTCTGAACCGAGCGAACAGTGAACAAATTGTAACAGAAACTGCAATAATTTTTAACAACATGCAACCAGGCCGGAGCAGGAGGAGTTGCCGGGTGCATGGACAGGGCAAATGATGAACTGCGAGCAACGCGCTCGGGGCGTATGAGCAATGGCCGGGCATTAAAACGGCGCACCATGGGGCGATGCGGGGCGGAGACCCTGGCTGAAAAATGAGCTAAAGAAAAAAACAATGGCGAGCAACAAATTTCGCACTGATTTCCTGCGGTCTTTTGACGGGGAATGTTTTAGTTTTTCCAAACTGTTTTGCAGTTGTTGTTCCCTCTGCCCGCTCCTTCTGCTCCTGCCTGTCACCTCCCACATATGTACATGGCATTTGTTTCTCTGTAAATTCCTGATGTTTGCATTGTTTTTATACCCTTCCATCCAGTGGGTATAAAATGTATGATAATATTTGGCATGGCCATAGAATATCTAAAATGAAATCGAAAACAAACGACTCAAATGTAAACAATTTACGCTTTTAATTTGATCCAAATTGTATTACTGCAGCGAGCACACAAAGGGTACACAAAGGTTCTGCCTTGAGCGAAACTTTCAGTTTTTTTCGGGGTGTTGCTGTTAATTTTCTCTTATTTTTATTTGTAACAGAAAATATTTGTATTAGTTATAGTTATTGTTGCTCTAGTCCTGGTTCTGTGCAGAGAGAGGAGAACTCGAGTTGCATGTTTGCATTGCTGTTGGTGCTGCTGCTGCCGTAGTTTGTTGCACAACAAAAGTTAATTAATTGAGTTTGCAAAACTTTTGGCCATAACATAAATTCAAATTGTGGTACATAGGGACTGTGATTTCGGCTGTGAAACGCGGGGCACAGGGCTTACGTGATGGCATTTGACAGGCAACTGGCCCACAGTGCCCCAGGGTATTTCCCCCTTCGACTACCCGACGACTCCAGCAGTGGAATTTATTTGCTTGGCCGCGAATGTTTATAAAATTGCAACATTTACCCGGAGGCTGAGTGCACACTGCAACTGCAATCATTTAGGACCACTTCATTGCCGTGCCGCTCATACTCGTAGATTCTGTGGGGAAAAAGTTGGAGTTGCAGCTGCCAGAGACTACTGAGAGTAATGGGGATGCTTTCAGCTATTTATGCGGTGCTCCTCTTATTAGCACTTGACCGAGCAACAAAAAAGTTAATCAAAACTGCAAACAAATTTATGTTAACCGCATAATCATCGCACCCCGCACACGGATTGCGGGGACTCTGTGGGTCTTTGGAGATGGAGATGGAGACATGAGGCATGTGTGCCGCTTGTCACGTGAAATCTTTATTTATAGCTTTCAATAAGTTGCCACAAAACGAATGCAAAAACCATTAAAGGCATTACGGGTACTGCCATTTCTCTCGGAGCCCTTCCACCCGAAAACTCTCCACCCACCGACCATGGCGAGTGCCTCTCAATTTTTCCCTTTTCCGCTTGTTTTTATTTACTAGTCTCGTTTGCGCTGCGCTGGGCTCTTTTTTTGTAGTATTTTTCGCGTTTGCGGCAAATTAAAAACGATAAATTTGCACTGTGCATGTGTGAAGAGTGCATCTCCCCGAGAGCCGAGAGCCCAGAGCCCAGAGCCCAGCGAACGAGCACGATGCCAAGCCGGAGCCCGAGGCTCACGGACAGCCTGCCAGCATCCAAACTGCGTCAGACAAATCCGCGCGCATCAAGCGGCAGCTTGAGGCTGAGCCCGAGACTGCTGCGGATCTGAAATCGGATCCATGGCCCCGGGACAATGCTGACAAATAAACGCCAGAGACGTGGCAGAGACAGCAGCAACGGCAGAGCCGCCGAAACAAATGGCCAAATAAAAGCGTCGCTTCAGCCACGGAAATTGCTTTGCATTGTCATTGCTGTTGCTGTCGCTGTTACTGTTACTGTTTATATGTAACCTTTAATTGGGTACAAGGATTTCTATAACAGTTTGTAAAGCAGGGAAGAAGGCGCTGTCGAGTCCAGCATCTATTCAAATGAATAAACTTCCAGCAAAAGTTCAAGCGGTGATCACTCTACTTTTAATTGATCAATAAACCAAAGGACTTGCCAGGGTATCCAAAGTTTCATCCCTTCCTTATGTATTTCCCTGCCCTGTGTGGTGCTGCCCAGAACTGGGCCTGTGAAAAGCGCGAGCGACAAATTTTTAAGTCATGACTGGAACAATAACAATAAAACAAACGATGGGCGGAGTGGCGTCCCGTGGCGCTGTACAAAATATTCTTAAGCTCCGCTTCGACTGGGTGCCGGTCAGTGGTCGGTCGCTGGTCCGGTGGTCACTGGTTAGTGGTCGCCGTATGCAGGAAATAAATTCGCGGGCTTTTCGGGGCGGCAAGTGCCACATAAATTCTAAATGCATTTGCCCGGATAGGCCACAGACAGAAGGAGCTGCACAGCTAGCCAGCAAGGAGGAGCCGCAGGAAGTTTGTGCAGGGCAAATGGGCAAATTCCTTCAGGAATTTCAATTGTAAAATGCTTGTCAAGTGCGAATTGCTGACCGCTTTGTGGGTTGCAAGTATTTGCCATGAAGATATCCCAAAAGGAAGCTCTGACTGCAGCAGGAAATGATCTTCCCAACCAGTTTATATTCATATTTCCATAATTACCAGCAGTAGATTTTTATGGGTGCCATAAGTACGGCTTATCTGCGTACTCGTGCAGCTGCGAAGGGAGTCAAGGAAGCCTTGCATTTAAACCTAATGCCAGTGACAACAAATTCGTAGGTCGGGCAAATATTGATATATAAAAACATGGGCTCATGGCATGGATTTGGCCAACCCCACCGCAAAAAAGCGTAGCCAAATGCGTTGCCAACGCTGTCCAATGACAACAAGAACAATGGGCCAGCAGCAGAAACAAGAAACAAAACAACAACAGGGCAAACAAGGCAATTACAAAGTGCCAAAATGGCACAGGCCATAACATTCCTGGCCATCTAAGCTGCCCTCGCCCCTCGCCGCCCGTTCCCAAAAACCCCAAAAACAAATAGCCAAAGCCATTTCAATGTATTTAGCCAGGATCGGTCCACATATGCATAGCCAGGGACCCCCATGGATGGGGCTGCTGCGGCTTTTGCAACTGACTCTGGGCAAACTGTCATCAATTTGGCGACTCTGCGTCTCTCCCTCTCCCTCTGTGTGCCCCAGTGTGTGTCCCGGCATTTGGCCAATGGCCATATTGACAATATGTATTGAAACTCACTCAAGCTATTAATGCTGAAAGCTTTTACGGCCACTTCAGGCGGCATTGGCAGCAGGAGGCAATGGATCGGAGTCCGCCCAGGACCACCCCACAGGACGACCGCAGGCAGACCGAGGCACCAGCTGGTGTCAGACTCAAAAGTGGTTTGTTCTGCCGCACTTTTTTATTCTTAGCCAACTAGAAAAAACATTAGCCAAAATATAAACATGAACTTTACATTTTGAAATATGAGAAAAGAGTGTCGGGCCCCAGAGGGAAAGAGGAAAGTCGCTTAAAGAATAACTTTTGCAGCAAAAAGACAGCCACAGATTTTGGCCAGAAAGTGTGTGTGTGTGGTGTGTGTGTGTGTTTGTTAACTGTTAAGATGTTGGACACGACGCTGTGTAGATAAGGCACGCACCGACAGCCGCTGTCTGCACAGGACGCACAGCTGGCGAAAATAAGCGGAAAAACTCCGTTTAGCATCAGACACGATATGGACTTTGGATTGGGATTGGGAGTAAGGCTTCTGCAATTGCATAGTTAACGTGTCAATGGCAACCATTGAAGCGTTCTGTCAGCAACGAACCCGCCAAGAATCCAACAGCTGAATATACAGCGGGGGTGCGTGGGAGCGGGGAAGCGGTGGAACGGGGCACGTGGCAGCATAGATAAAGGCACGAAAAGAAAATGTTGTCTGGGCAAAGTTCTCGGGAAAGTTTCCCTTTAACTTGAACAATTGACTTTTTTCCTTCCACTTTTTAGCTTCTTTTTGTATGGCAGTGTCTGTGGCTGTGTGTGGTTGTTGTCCCTGGACCCGGGACACTTGACTGGCGGCCAAAGCCAGAGCCAAAGCCAACCGGTTGCTCCTCCAGCAGGGCAAACGTTCATCCATCCTCTATCTATTGGCCTCTTCAAGCGCCCCCAACAATTGGGAACGTGGCTGCGTTTTTCTTGGCATTGAAATGTTTTGCAGCCCAAGTTATTGTTATTGTTATGCGAAGTGCTGCTGCTACTGGGTGTTGCGGGGGAGCGGGTGGTGCTGGTGGCATTTACTTTTCGCGGGCGGTGTGGCAAATCGACGTCTTCGACACTCGAGTGAAGCGATTGCTGCTGCTCCATGAAAATGTAAGCGAAAAGTTTGCTTTACTTTTGTGTCACGCTCTGTTGCTTCCGCCAGGCAACGTCCTGGCACTCGACCTGCTCCTCCTGCTCCTCCTGCTCCTCCTCCTACTCCATCTTCTTGTTCAAATTGAAAATGTTCTCATAATTTCTGGCTGTAAAAGATTTCAATCGTGAATCGTGAAAACTTTGCGTTCGAGTTTACTTTTTACTGATTTTACAATTGATTTTAATACACAGTCCGCCACACTGCACACCCACAGGCTGGAAAAGGAGCCCCCAAAAAGTTGTTCAAATCTTGTCGATTCAATCGTGCAACTAATTGAAATTTTTGCTAATGAAATTGTTTGAGAAAATGGGCATTAACTTTTGTTTTATTCAGGCCCGAGTCCGAGCCCCAGCTTCACTTTGATTAGCATAATGAAAACGAATTAAGAACCAAATAAATGAAACAATTCTTTGACATTTATATTTGAAAGTACCAGGAATCATGTTGGTCAGACGAGATGCCATGAGGTGGCAGGCAAAACAGAGAAACAAATCCACGAAAGTGAGACCCTAATAAAGTCATGTCACAGACAGTCAAGTCAGACCCACAACCAATCCCAATTCCAATCCCTATTTGGAAACCTTTCCCAAACCCCACAGAGACCTCTGTCAAATCTCTGCACAAAACGACAAATGAAGAACTCCCAACCGAAAAAGGAAGCAAAGTGCGTGGCAAAGTCGCGACATTTGACGCTTAACTCCTGGAAAATGCTCTGATTAGCCAGCACGGCAGAGTGTCCTCTGCCTGCCTGACAATCGTCTGCCATTTGCTGATGAGCTCGGGTTTCAAACCAAAACAATGCCAGATTTTAGGGATTTATGATGTTGTCCCTTTTGGTAGGGCTGGGGGCCCGTCTGTCGTGCCCTTCATCTTTCCAACTACCCACTCACACTTTGAGTGAAAATTTGCAACAGAGTTTCCGATCTGTTTGCTCTGTTCTGTTGGTTGTTTCTTTTGGCATGCAGACACAATCAAATGCTTGTCGTTACTCATACGCCATGCTGTCCGCTCGTTAGACGACTAGCTACTGGATGATTCCCCGACAGCCCCACTTCCCCACTGCCATTATTGTTGTTGTGCAAGTCTATGGCGGGGGCGAGAGGCCCATGCTAGCAGCACGACCGCCTGTAACAATATTTATTCATGTTAATTAAATTGTGTGAATATCACAATTTTCCATATGACTGCGCACATTTATTGTCTTTCAATTTGCGGCTGTGGTTTCACTTCCACTCTAAGCGTTGGCGTTGACTCTACCCATTAATTGGAGAGGGTATGTAGGATAGGCTTTTCTCTCTTTGTTTGCTGAAAATCCCATTAAGCTTCCAGTCTAGGGTATGCCCCGTGTCTATTGTTGTGTTGCTTGGTGGTTTACCTAACCATTGGCTGGGCTATGATTTGGTTTGCCTTTGTGCACAGGCCTTCATTAGAGCCCACGGCTTCTGCCTTATTCCCGATCTGGCTGTGGCTGTGGCTCTGACTCTGACTCTATGATTTCCCTCGCTTAGCTTTTATGACTGTAATCCTGCGACTGCGACACAGGACCGTGGCCTGCTGAACCTGCAACGCATGCAGAAATAGGCAATAATAATTTCTGTTCAATTGCCACTCGCCTTGGCCGCAAATTGCACGCAAGTGACGACGACTCCATGCCGGAAACTAGTGCCGGGGCAGGCCAGTCGCCACGTTGCCGCAGCTGACACAATAATTTGAAAGCAATTTCCAGCGCCAAATGTCCCTTGTCACTGGCCCAAGCTAAAAAAGAAAAAAGAGAGAAAAAACATTCCACAGCAGATACAAAAAAAAAAAAGAGGAGGAAATTGTCAAATTCGCACTTTGGCTGCGAACGGGAATACAATTTTGGGCGCACTGCAATAATATTTCAATATGTAATTTGGCAAAATTCAAATTTTGGTTCCAACTGCAGGAGCCACTCCCCCCCTCGCGCCACAGAGCGCTCTACGACTGCGATAATTTCCCCCAAGAATGCAGCATTAACACGAGACGCAGATGGCCAAGGGGCCAGCCTGCCAGCCAGCCAGCCAGCCAGCCAGCCAGCCAGGCAGCCAGGCGGCCAACCAGCCAGCCATGGAGTGGATTAGAATGGCAGAGCGGGAAGGGATTCGATGGGAGTGGCATTGGCCTGCGTGTGTTTGTCATATTTTGCATGCGAAACTAAAAAGGTTTCTGCTGGCTGCTGGCAAATTGATCCCAGCTCACTGGCTTATGAAGGACACGAACAGAACTATTGTCGGGGCGTTGGAGTGGGTGTGGGAGTGGGAGAGTGCCAGGGGGATCGTAGGACGGGCAGATAATAAACGTTGCACAAAAGTCGAAGCTGTTGTTGCCGTGGCAACGAGCACCAGTCCAGCTGTATCTCTGCCAAGGAGCTGTGGATGTCCTGGCAAGAAGCTGGCACTGTAGTTGCTGCAAAAAGGCAACTCTCAAAGGACCTGTGACAGGGTAGTGCATGCCTGCATTTTAGATGACAATAATGCATTTTTCTTTTAAGGATAATTTTGCACAATTTTTGCCTCTCCCTCTCACTGTTCTTGCAACAGACTTTGGGGAATTTTAGTGCATGCAAAAGTAAGGAACTTTTGTGTATTCTTTAGATTTCTCGCTAACTTTTAGCAGTGGCAAATGCGAGTAGGCGAAATGAGCCCATCAAAACGTCACACGGCATAAACCACTTATTGTATCCTTCGCACAACTATTTGATATATGTATTCAAAATGCACAGAGTGTGGGGAAAGTACTTAAAACTTTTGCAGCTAATTAAACTCGCGTTGAAGCTGCACTGCCAGTAGCTGCTCTCGGGGTGCCACACACTTTATGGATCTTACATATTTTATGGCACAATAATTTTTCAATTAAAGCAACAACCATTCCGCTCTCTGGAATAAATAAAGCTTCGATGAACAGACACTTGCCGTTGGCCAAGGCCACAAAGGATGAGGAAGGCTGAGGTCGGAGCTGCTTTTAAGTATTTGTAAATTATGTTAATGACAGCACATTGACTTAATTACGGCCATCAGCCAAGACAGATACTAAGAACTTTGGGGGGCCAAAGCCACCGAGTAATTGGTATAAAATGTTCGCTGTAATTCGTATATTTCCAAAAGATGACAGCCGCCACAGAGCCTGCTCGGGCAAACCACATGCAACATACAACTCTTTGGTGTCTGGCTAGAGTAATAATTTATAGAACCCTCAATGCCATACATCACTTGGTTAGACACTGGTTAAAGCCGCTTTAAAGTCACTTTCCCTTGGCAGTTAATCGATTGCCGTGGCTGTGCCCGTGCCCGTGCCCTTACCTACCATGGGGATTAAGTGAAAAAGTCTGCAAAAATACGGCAAGAGGAGTGTGAGCTGTGTTGTGCGTTTCCGCCGGACACGGTGATGCTCAGCAGCTGCCTAGGTCTGTGCCGTGTCTGGGTCTAATCCTCGACAGGGCACGTCCTTGTGCTCAACGGAAATCGCCATTCAAAAATTAACTTCGAGGCGGCCATAGAAATGGTGGTGGCTACCCACATGCCACATCGAATGTGGCACGGCAATTGTGTTTATTTTTCATTTCCTTCAACAGATGCCACATGCCTCACATCCCTGTCTGTTCGCTCTGGGGGCTGTACAGATCGTCCACAGGCGACGTTCGGCACTTGATAAATAAACAAAAGCCGAGAACTTTTGGGATTCCCCGCCACTCACGGGTATGACAACGTTATGTCCCTTTGGATGGGGTCTGGCTGAGCTGGGGTTCCACTCTTTTGGGGTCGTATTTTTTCTCGTCACTAGCGACTAATTTGCAAGACAATTAAAAGGTCCCTGGCCAGGCCCCAGAGACCCAGACGTAGCGCTAATGAAAGCGCGCGAGCGATAAGAAAACTTAACAAATGTCAAACGGGCTGCTGGCTGCCGGCAAAGATGGAAGACACAAAGGCGGCGGGGCACTGCCGCCAGGCGACGTCTGCGCTGAAAAGTAAAGTAAATGTTTACTTTGGAAATCTGAAATTTGCATAATTTGCCAAGAACTCGGGGGCCAGACCGTTGACTGCCTGCCGTCTGCCCCGATAAAGGACGAATAATATTCATAGGTTTTGGATGGATGGCCAGAAAAAAAGAATAAGAAAACGACAACTTTTGGGGCACTTTCATTTGCATTCCCGGGGCTTCGCTTGCGATAATGTCACATGTGTCTAAACAGGGCAGGATAACAGTCGACGGAACGGGGGCGATAGTGTCCAAGAGCTGTCAAAGTGGACGCCGGTTGCAATCGGTTGGGCTGCGGGTGGGTGGGTAAGAGTTCCAGTGCCATCGAGCAGGTGTCAGTCGAGTGCATTGTCAGCTGTTTCGGGCTACGTTCAACAGGAGGAAATACTTTCCTACGCTCACACTCGCCCTGTCCTTCTCTCCAGCTCTTGCTCGGGCTCGTGCTCGACCTTAGTGGTAGTTGTTGTTGCGTTGTATCGTCATTTTTGCAGCCGAGAGCGAGCCGGAGTCGTCTCGGAAAATAGCGATACAACTGCTGCTGCTGCTGCTGCTGCTGCTGCTGCTGGGAAGCTCTCGGTTTCCCTTTCGCTCTCGGTGAGCGGCCGCCTGGCTCCTCGTGTTTATATTTTCCGCCTGTTGTTGTATCGAATTTCCCTGCTAAACAACTCGTAAACAAAGCGCAGTGGCGCCGATTCACTGGGGGGTCGCTATCACCTCAAATGATCTTTCGCGCTAAACTGTATCCGAATTTTTGGTGTCCGCCATTTTGTCTGCTTTACTTCGAGTAGTTCAGCAACTTGCAGCCATATACTGTCTGCGGGCACCTCCCATTTTGGTATATAAGCAGCAGCACATTTTGCTATTTTTACATGGCCCGGCATCAGACTCCGCCTCTGTGTCTGGGCCGTGGGTATATGCAGTTGGCAGTTGGCAGTTCACGTAGCACTGGCTCTCACTGGGTGTCCCCGGTGCACTGGTATTGGTGAGTATCTGTGCAGCTTGCAGGAAATCGAGAGAGCGCACTCTGCTCTGTTATTATTGCGTTTCGGTGGTGGATTGTGACGACAGCAGAAGGACTTGCATGAACTACAGGAATGCTCTACAGTTGGTACGAATTTGTATAGATTTTCAATGCTTGAAGATCTATGAGAACTAAGGGGAAAGGCTATAATTATTTGTGGTTATAGGATAGAGTTCAGAAGGGTAAAATCCTCGTCAAATATGAATATGTAATGTGCAATATGCAATGGAACAATTGTTTAAGTAGTCACAAGCTCTGAGATTCCTCTAAAAACATATTTCATGGGATATTCGAAGCTTTTTAATGAATAAAATTCACTATGCAAATTATGTTTTTAGGTTTTTTATTGGTTTAATGTTGTCTAGATGAATGATCGATAGCTTATTAGATCATTTCCCTGATAAACCTCTCCACCTGCAGCGTGCATGCCATAATGCCCGAGCCCGAGCTGGAGTGTAGCTCATCCATCGACTAAACTAGTGCCACTCACAGCCAGCCGAAGAGCCATCAAAACAGAGAGCACAGTAGCTCTGGTCCAACCTGAGAGATACTCGGACCACGACTCGTGCACCACTTGGTCTGCAGCTGGCAGCCGGGCAGCCGGCAGACGGACGAAGGCGAAGACGGGAAGGCGCAGATGATAATATTCGTACCTTTGGCTCGTCGTGTGCTGGTGGTTGCTTTCTCTGCTCTAGCTCTCTCTCTCTCTCTCTCTTTACCGCTCTCTTTCTATCTCTCTCTCTCCCTGTGGCTGTCTGTCTTTCTATCCATGAATATGTGTAAATTAGCATATCAAATGCCATAAATGGCGCTTATGGAGAGGGGGGGGGGAACGACGAGTGCGGCGGGGGGGCGTGACACTCTCAGATGCCAGTGCGAGCCTGTGGGTGTGTAAGTGTAGCGTCTGTCTGTGTATGTGCGTTTATATGCAGCATTGTTACTCATACGCCGCGTTGCACGAGCGAATGAGCGCACGAAGGGCGGCGCGACGCGTATGGCGGGGTATGAGGACGATTCAAAGCATTGACGTGGTAAGGAACCGTGCAACCGTATGTGTGTGTGTGTGGTGTGTGTGTGTATCTGTGATTTAGTTGCATGCGATAATGTCAACCACAGAGCGAGCCTTTGAGCGGCTTCCCTTCCGCCGACTGACCCGACCCTTGGGTTGGCTTGCCTTGCGTGTCCTGCATTGGACGTACTACTACTACAATATGTGTGTGTCTGTAGGTATAATGGGTCTCTTTTTTTCGGTGGTGGTGCAGCTCTGCTACTGCCACTGCCACTGCCACTTGTGCTGCTGCCGCTGCTGCTGCCGGTGGACGCCGATTGCCACCGACTTGACTCTTCAGTGTTAATTCGTCGACACGAGGCGCTGCTTTCAGCTATCAGGTCATCGTTGACATCTCAAGCAATTGTCCTGGACCGTCAGTGATTCTTGTGCGTAACTCTTCGTGCGGCACGTGCCTCTCCAGGCTAAGCTGCCTCTCGGTGTTTTTTCTCTGTTGTTTCGGTTTCCTCTCCAAGCCGCGAGTTTTGTTGTGCCTCTCGCCAAGGCGGAAGCATAAAATTCGATACAACCCAAAGTGGGGCAACTGCCGGCTGCCGAGAGGCCTTGTGACTGTGCCACAGTGTGTTTGTGTGTGTTGCGTGCGCCTCTGTGTTGGTGTCGGCTGAGACACACAGGCGCTTCGGCCACGGCCCAGAAGCAGCGCTGCATTCCAGAGAGTGTGAGTAGTCCCCACATCTGCATATCATGCATACAGGCTCTCTCTCTCTCTCTCTCACTCTCTCGCTCTCTCATCGCTGTTGTGTTGTGTTTTTGTTGTTGACCTTGTTTAGGTTTTTGGTAGCTGCCACAGCCACAAACACGCCGTTTGAGGACAAGAGCACCAGAGCGTGGAGCGCATGTGTAGATAGTTTTAGCACGGAAGATCCTCAATACAAAGAGCAGGGAAATAAATATACATATTTGAGGAATCTGTTACCGAGGGTTTAGGTTAATTATTTAAGAGTCGTTAAACTCTCAAACAAACGGAAATTCACTCACGACTCACGTATTGTCTTAGATTTGAATAAGGATTTAAGTTGCAATTAAAACAAATTTATACCAATTTGAGATACGTCCTTATGGATTTTATAAATGATTTATAAGGTAGTTTAGAATATTTATTAGCTGCCAGGGAAGATAGCAAACGCCAGCGGGGCAATACATTTTGGTTATAGAAATATTTTGACAATTTTGGAGCTATTTTCACAGAACGCAAAAGCCCATCAATAAATTTAATTTAAATATAGTTTATTCATGCTTTATGGAAGTTCAAAATCTTCTCTGCAAAGAAACATTCAAAAACCAGCAACGACAGGCAGATCCTAACCATTGTTCGACTTCAGCTTTACACGAAAAAGCTTGACTAGAAAAGAGCCAAAAGTACAACCAGATAGTCAAGTCTTCTGTTAATTGATTAGCGATTAATTACACAGGTCCACGCATGTTTTAACTCTAACAAAATAAAGCTCTTCGGAATAATAAAACAAAAAAACTAATTAAACTTCTTTATGGGTTGCTGACCCTGAATGAAATCCCATTTGGTATTGTTTTCGTTCGAATGGAATTCGAAAGGAATTTCTAATTTCAAGCTCTTTGCTAATGCATTTATAATAAGTTTGGGGATTACACATTTTAGTGCCAGATTTAAATCACAACAACCTTTCCGCATGGCACATACCAAAGCCCAGATCCCGATCCTTGCCCATAATTTATGCGAAAACTTTATAATCCGGGAGAGATTTTTTGTTGCAGGGGCGGCGGTTCATTAATTTATGAATATCAAATTGCATTTTGACATTTGCCAACAAAAACTATTTAAAACTTGTGTCCACCAGCCCCCCACACTAACCTATTGGAGAGTGAACACAATGGCCTTGGTCTCTGGCCCCATCCTGCCGCCAATTCTCCTCAGCCCCCCACTATCAGCGTTCCCCTGTCCTCTCCTGCACCCCAATGGCGATTCAGTTTGATTGAAGCGCCCGCATGTACAGAGCATTTTAAATATTTACAAAGATATTTCAAAAAACGCTTTTGGCATGTTTTGTTTTCTGTTTTCCCGTTTTTTTGCACTCCTTATAATTGTTGTTGCTGCGTCCAAAGGTCCCCCAATGCCGCTGAAGTGTTTTGCTCATTTTTTGCCCAGGAGTGCCCAGAACCCCTAGTCAAAAAAAAAAGGGAAAACGAACTTCAAATGTGGCATGAGGGCGATCCGGTCCGGTCCAGTCCGGTCGACTCGTGATGGTGGCGGCGGCGGTGATGGCATTGCTGCTGGCTGGCTGGCTGGCTGGCTGGGAGTACTTGAGAGAGCGAACGCGTGTGTCCTTTTAGGAAAGTGTCAAAAACCGTTGGTCAAAAAACCGTATGGCAATTATTCAACACAATTGAATATGAAGTGTGGCAGTGGCAAAGGACCAGGGACGAGGGACGAGAGCATGAGGCTGGGGCAGGGACAAAAAGTTGCAGCGCTTGGCAAATAATGAAAAATACACCCACATCAGTATTTTTCGGCTGTCTGCACTGGCCCACACACACATATGCAGCCATAAAGGACCAACACTTTGGCACCCTTTTCATGTGCCCCTTTGGTTTTGCTGCTGCTGTAGCTGTGTTGTTGTTGTTGCGCAGTTGCTGCTGCTGCTGCTTCCGCCTGGCAATTTTTCGGTGATAAAATATTTAAATTTAATTAAGGCCACCAACGAGCAACGAGCAGCAGCAGCACGATTTCCTAGCCGAGCAACTGGCAAAGGGAAGATGAAGTGGACCCAGAGTCAGAGCCAGTAGCCAGTTGCCAGTTGCTGTGGCACCACTACTACCATCAAAACAGCAGCTGGACCTTTGACCCTGCAGCCTCATCCACCCCCTCCCTCTCCCTCTCCCTCTCCCTCTCGCTCGCGTTGGTCCTTTTTGCGCCTTTTTTGCATTTGCGTGTAGTGCGTTTTTTGAGGCTTACAGCCGCTGGCCGGCAAAGAAATTCATTAAACATTTTTGCTTTGATGCTACCAAATTCTTGTTACAAGTTTCTTTGTACTTTCGGCCTTACGTCCACCGCACCACCCCCCACCCGAGTGTATCTCACAAACAGCAGCTGAAACAACAACAACAACGATAAATACTTTCAAAGGACTTCAACTGTTTGTGAATGTCCTTGCCAGGGATTACACATTTTGGGGACCCATTTGGTTTTGTAATTAAGCTGCAAGGCCACAAATTCGTCGTCGCACTTATTAGATACAATTCTCAGCAATTTAAATCGAACACGAAAGCTGCAACAAATTGCTGGCAAAGCCCAAAACTTTGTGTCTCTCCTTTTTGGCATCTTAATCTTCGGAAGGAGCCGCACAAAGTTTCCTTCGTGTTTTTTGGTGTCTCTTCTGAGGACGAGAGCGCCCCTAAACTATTCGGGCCACCAAACTTTTGATCTTGAGTTGTGCAAATATTTTTCATTATGCGGCCAAAGTATTTACGGAATTATGGAAATTTTCTTGTTCTTGTTTGAAGACCAAAAGGTGAACGCGGAGGAGGCGACTGAGAGCCATTTTCTTTTGGATGATACATGCAGCGAGTTGAGTTTGCTTTGGATTTAACAAGAGAATGATTTTAGGGTCATTTTTAGAGGGGAAGTTACATTTTTCTGTCTACTTTAGAGTTCGGAAATTGCAGTTTATATCCATGGAAATTCCCTCCGAATGTCTTTATTGAAATGTAAGCATAAAGTAATACTTTTTCCCTTGTCCTATGCAACCTAATCCCTTGGCCATGGTAGTGCCGTAAATTGATTGATTGAATATCGCTGATAATGGCAAAACCCTGTGCACATCTCATTGTTCAAGATTGCAGTCAAGTATGTGATTGATTCCTGATACGGACTGAATCTTTTGAAAGATGAGTTCCTCTCCACTCTCCATGCTGTCAGGTTGACAATTAGCAATGGGCCGCTGGCCACAGCCCTCTGCTGCCATCCCCTCTGATGCAATATTCTATGAGAGAGAAACTCGGACAGGAGGTGTGTATGGTGCCTCGGCCTGTGTACCTGTTTTGTCACATTTAAAATTCTATTGTGTGCTCTGCTGCAAAGATTCGTTTTTGGCCAAAATGCGTGCACGTAGGCCGGACGGATGGATGGATGGATGGATGGACGGACGCAGAAGTCAACAGTGGAGTGTGGACAGAGGCATGCAAATTGGTCAGAGATGCCATGGGGTTAGAGGCAGAGGAGCCAATTTTTCTTGCATTTGCAGAGGGGGCTTCAAAGGGGAGAGATCCTGCCTGAATGGGTAACAGAACTGGAAACTTTTTCGGGTTCTGCTGCTGCTCCTGCTGCTCCTGCTGGTGGTGTTATTGTTTCTACTGTCGGTGCTGTTTGTCCAAGTTGCCATTTCAAGCGTGTTGCAATGAAAAGCAAACTTTTTCTACGTACAGCCAGCACTGGTGCTGGGGGCTAGGGTCACAGCTCGTACAGCAGCAGCAGCAGCGTTCAGCTCCTGTCCTAGCGCCCCGCCCATGGGCCATGGGCCATGGCAGTGCACAGAGAACTCAACAGGCAGAAGGCGCACACGGGGCGTATACGAAATTAAAATGCACTCAGCTGAAAAATTGGTTTTCTCGTTCTTGACAAACTTTGAGTGATTTCTGAAAGCCTCTAACGAGTGTCGGCTCCCTACCTCTGCGCCCCTCCTCTGAGAGAGTCGGAGGAAAGTGGTCGATGGCGACTTGGAAAGTAAGCAACAAGCAACAGCCAGAAAGAACGTGGAGAATTGGGAATGGAGAATGGAAAACCCGCAAAAAAGCAACAACAAACAGCGATATGTAAAGATGTTTAAATTTGCTAAAGGGCGTGGACAAAGAGGGGGGAAAGAGAGAAGGTGAAACCAGGCCAGGCAGGCAGGCTCGACATTGTTTTGGCAAAATTGTTTTAATAAGGCTGAGAAATTGTAATCAAGCGTGATTGAAAGCCACTCCCTCTGCCACACCCAATCATAAATTATACACAAATTAATGTAGAAAAATATTTTGGATATTATTACAGCCTTCACCATTCACTTTTCCACTCTTTCTTTGCAGTTATCTCGAGAGATTTGTGGTGGGAACGATAGCCAACCTGTCCAACGGAAATCCAACGGCCAGTCCCGCTGCGGGGCTGAGCTTTGTGGGTATCCTGCCGTGTGCGCTCCAGTGGCAGGCCACGGCCGCCAGCGTGGCCCCTCCATCGACGGGCAAGGCGCAGAAGCTGCTCAGCTACGCTGCTGCCGCGAGAGCAGGCAGCCAGCCCTATGCCATGCCCTCCTCCTCCTCGTCGGCGAGCAGCAGCAAGCAGTGCTGCGGAAACGGGAGCAGCCAGATGCCGCCGCCTGCGACTGGCTGCTGCCAGGATTGCCGCTGCTGCAAGCAGAGCTATGAGCACCTGCCCGTGCCGCGGCTGCAGCACCAGCAGCCACCGCCTCCGCTCTTCCAGGCTCAGCAACGGTCGGGGACGCAGCCGCCCCAGCAACAAGTCAGCTGCATCACGACGCTGCAACAGACGACAACCACGCAGCAAATGCAGCAGCTTCCGGCGGCGGCTGCCCCAGGTTATGGCTATGGAAATTGCCTGGTTCCGCATGTGCCCGAAGCAACGACAACGACATCCTCCAACACATACGTGAGCAATGCTCTGCCGGAACACACAGGGCACTGCCACTCGAATTGCAGGGGAATTGAGAGCAACAGCCACCATGCACCACCCCCCGCACAACCAATGATCTTGCTACCCTTCATGATGCCCATGCAACAGCAGCAGCAGCAACATATGGCATATCCGCCTCCCTGTGCACAGCCAGAAGATTTCAAGCCAGTGTTCCATGGGAAGCCGGCGCCGCCACCGCCACAGCCACCGCCTCCGATCCGAAGCTACCAGCAGATGCTGCAGCCGACTCTGCCGCTGCCTCTGCCTGGGTATCAGATGGGTCTCCCCTATCAGAAGGCAATTCCTGCTCCCATGTCGACACCGCCACCTCCGCCGCCTCCGCGCAGTGTGCAGACACTCAAGACCGTGGCAGCAACGGCAATCGACGCGTACCAAAGGGTGAGTCTTCCCAGATTATTTGTAGTTAATCAGCAGCACTTAGTCAATGGCCGCTCTGATCCGCTGGACTCGGATCTCGGAGCTGTAAAATGTTGCAATTTACTGGGACAATGCCACACGGATACTAAATATTTATGGGCGTGCGCTGGCAGCACTGCCAAACTTCAATTTACATAAACATAAAAGACAAGCAACATCAACGGCAGGCAGGTCGGGGCACGGGGCACTCTTCACGGGGGCAAGGAGCATCTGCATCTGCATGCATGTCGGTGAGATTTAGCTCAGCGACAGGACACAAAAAATCAAAGCTACTGGAGAGGGCAAAATCCGAAAGGTACAAGCGGAAGTGAAAGCAGAAGAGCGAAGAGATACAGAGAGGGTTTCGAGGCAAGCACGGGAAAACTAATGCATAACCTAGTAAGATCATCAACACGAAATTTTACAGCAAACTCATGTCCAAGGATGTGGAAATAAACTTGTACTTTTTGTAGTCTGCCAGTGCCACAAGCCCTCGCTCCTTCCCCCTCTCTCTCTCTCTCTGTAGTGTTGTCCTGCGCTCAATGACTTTTGCATTTAATATGAGTAAAGAAGCGCAGGACACAACAGCAACAACACGAAAATGTAGAGGTGCACGGGCAGCAGCAACAGCAAAGAACAGGCTAAAAAGTGAGGCACTGGACTGGACTTGAGGATTGGGCGGATTGGGCGGATTGGGGGCTCTGGCCCAGCGACATGCAGAACGTGCTGTTTAAATTACTTTGCTGCCCGGCAGATTTCAGCTTTCAGATTTCAGGTAAAGGCAAGAGTCCGAGTCCGAGTGCGAGTCCGTTGCAAGGACAAGCCAGATACTCGTCTGCTGTCGCTTTGGTTTGCTTTTTCATGGCCGTGTCCAACGATTCGTTCATTTGATAGCCTTCTGCAGTTGCCCGTTGCCGTTGCCGCTGCCGTTGCTGCTGCCACTGCTCTGCTTGTGCATACCAGATAAGTTTGTTCTGATTAAGAATCTGCAACACCAACAAATCTGCACACAAAGACACACACATCAAGAGAGACACGGATACAAACGCGCATCGTCAACGCGCTGCGACTTCCGTTTCCTGTGCTGAGCGTAGAGAAACTTCTCGCTTCCCGCTTCCCGCTTCCTGCTGCCTGCTGCCCGACGAGTGGTCGGTCACTCGCAATGTCTCTGCTCGCCCGGGTGCCAGATTACAATATAAAAATTCATAAGTTTGCTGCCAGCAATTTTCGTTTCATATTTCTGATGACAAGCAACAGCCACCGAGTGCTTCATTCTCCCTTTCCCCTATCCCTTTGTGAGTGAAATATATTTCACATTTTGAAGTAAACGTAAGCAAAATGCACAGCAACACAGTCTCGCATCCTTAATGCTGTTCATTCACATGTGCTTAAGTAGTTTTATTTAGGAGAAGAGACTCGACTCGACTCGACTCGACTCGCAGAGGACTCGCCTTTATCCTGCACATTTGAATGTTAAATCTTTCATGAAATTCTCTTCATCTTTTGCTTTTTTTGTTGCTGCTGCTGCTGCTGCTGCTGCTGCTCGACAGTCCGTCTGTCCATATCTAATACTAAGTACACATATCCCAAACGATGCTCTGTTTTTGGCATACTTTCGAGTGTTTTGTAGCCGTGTGCTGCGGTCTTCCATAGACTTTAACAATACGTTTTGCCTCTGTCTGGGCTTCGCTTTCATTTCACAAAGAAAGCATTTTATGTACTCTCTCCTCTCTCTCTTTAATGTTTGTACTAGACCATTGTTATAATGTACTCCACCTCCACCCCTCATATGAGTGTTTTCGCTCCGTCTCTCAGTGTGTAAGGGATGTGTGTGTCCGGGTAGACAATGATTTTGGTGCCCGAGCCTGCATTGGATAGTTTACCCTCAGTCCGAGACTGTTGCTTCTGGCTTCTGTTGTTGCATTTCAAATCACTTGAAGCTGCGGAGTCTCTCTCCTCACCACTTGACCCGCCCACAGCATTATACTGGAAAAACATTTGCTTGCCATCTAATAATTGTTCTGCTCATATTCCATGTGCACTTACCGAGCGGAGTATTTCAAAGCGGATTTCAGTGTTAGACTCGCTCTCTCTTTCTGTCGCTTTGTCTCTGTCTTTCACTCTCTAGCTATCTCTGTGAGTTGCTGCTTTCGTGTGCCATGGAGCTGGGGTGGGTTACCAGCTGCCTAAGCTTTGAGTTGCTTTACTTTGAGGTATTCTCGTACTCCATTTCGGGCTGTCGAAATCTTTTATGTAATCCCACTTCCTGGAAAGGAAAGGCTTTACGAATGATGTGCCCACAGGTGCTAAGTAACAAGAGAAGGGAAAAGGTTGTAGCATAAAAATGACCACAAATACTTAATGGAAATGGAATAAATAATTATGCCAATTGAGGTTTAAGAGAAATTGTAATACTGTGGCGCTTGCACAGTAATGTGTGAGTTAGTTTTGTGTATTAAAAGGGGTTTGTTTTATTTTAAAATCCCAAATATTAATACAATTTCGACTGTCAACTGTTTGGCAATCTCTGCTTAATCTTTCAACATTATTATCCTGTCTTAATTCCAGCTAGAAATGTTTCATTCAATCTCAATTTCTTGCAACAGTTTCTTGCTTGCAATTTCTCATAATTTTCTCAATAATGCGATTCCGAGGTTGCTCTTTGGCGTGTCCTTTGCCACTTGCTGTATTGGTTTTTCTGGTGATACATTTGGCTGGCTGCGTGATAAAAACAGCTCCGGCACTTCGCACTCATTCGACACTTGTTTTTTTGGTTGGCTTGTTTGTGCCGGGGATCGTGGGCTGAAGGAGAGGCTGCCAAAAAGCATTTCCAGAAACAGAAAAAGGCGAAATGCAGAAAGAGTCACCAATTTGTATGGTCTGCTGAAAGGGGACACAAAAAGAAAGAAAGGAAAAGCAGAGAGGCAAGGTCCTAGGGCATCGTGGCTTAATGGACCTCAAGGGGGGAGGGTGTGGGGTCAGGAGTGATGCGTAAGTGAATTCATATTTCATATACCGCGTTAACACGCCAGCAAAAAGCAGACACGACACGACACACACACACACAAAGGGAACAACATATTCCGAGTGGCCGGAAAAGAAATGACTCTTCGGAATGGAGAGAGGGATAAGTGGGGTCCCACAAATGCGTTGGTTGATACTTTGCAAGGCAAAAAGTGCGGAGTATCTGCAACAATTGCTGATGCCTGTCATTATTTTGCTTAAAGAAATGCGAAACGAAAAATGAAATGAAATGAAACGAAAGCCCGAGCATGTCCTTGGAGAGGAGAGGCAGCAGCAAGGCTGCAACATCTTTAGCCATTTCTTCAGAAACAGAAGAAGAAATTTGATAGCCGCCAAAGGACAAAAGGGATGCAATATCAAAGGACTGCCTTGTGGCCAGCTACAGCCACAGCTACAGCGACAGGGCGAAAAGAGTCCAAGGAAACCCGTTGACAGTCAAACTGGTAAATTGGACAAGCGAATGGCAGCAGCAAAAAGGCATTTGAAGATGCTGCAAAAAAAAAACCAAAGCCAAAAGCGCAATCCAAATCAGAGCTGTGGTGGCTTGAGGGCAGCTGCTCGAAAGCTGCCTCCCATGGTGGCACACTCATGGCCTTAACAGTCGCCCCCCCAGCTTCGCGACAACTGTGGTGACTTTCTCTCGCCTTGCACAGAGCTCCAGTCAGGCTGTAAATGCTTCAGTGCTCCCAAAGGGACGCCCATTCGGCAGCTGATCTCACCCAACAGCATCTTGGGGCCACACACAGAGCGCTGTTAATTTAATCTACAGACTGGCCGCGAGGTGGCGTTATTGCGAGTTCCATTTGCTGTAGAAGAATGGCAAGAATCTCACCGCATTCGAGTGTCCGTGGCTGTGTCCATATTCCTGTGTGGCACCCACTGAGCTCTCTCAATCATCCTTCTGCATATACAAAGGATATCCCAGCAGCAGGCAGCATCAGGCAGCAGCTTCTCTCTTCTTGCCTTTGCTGTTGCCACTTGAAAGCTTTTACCACAATGCCATACCGAGTGTACCATCTGTGTGCGAGTGTGCGAGTGTGTGTGTGTTACCCACTGTATCTGTTTGTGTGTGTGTTTGCGTGTGAGCCCCGTCAAGTGCTTCTTTGTTTCTCAGTGACGCTGTTGGCTCTCGTCTGTATGCGAGGGCGCCAAATTTCAAAAGCAGCCGCGCAAAAAGCTCTTTTTTTGCGTTTCCATTCCAACGGTTTATTTTGCGCGACACTCGACAGGCACATGCCACGACACGGTGCGGTGCGGTACGAACCGGTGGCAGGCAGGGGAGGGGACATCCTTTGAAAGTGTAAACGCTGTCAGCCGCTTCACTTTCAATGGCGGGCCGAGGGCGTACACTTGATACATGCGGCCACTGGATAAATGCTGCGCAAATTTCCCACGGCCATCTCTTAAACTCTTTCACTCTTCTTTTTTTTATAGTTAGTCCTAATTTAATTTAGCGTTAACTTGTTTCTGCTTTTCTCCCATTATTTGCTGTTGTTTTCTGTTCTCTGTTTATTGTTGTTGCTGTGTTTCTGTGTGGTTTCTTTTGGTAAGGTCAAACCGCCAGGAACAGCGCGAATTAAATGCAATTGACAGTTGCAATTTCAAACTGGCTGTCAGGCGGCCAAATCCCCAAATACCGCACAGGGCCAGCCAAGGGAAACAACTAGAAATAAAAGAGTGCAAGGATTGAGCTGAGATATAGAGAGAGAGAGAAAGGGGGTGTAGGGCAGATCCAAAACTCTGTTGTAACACAATAAAATCCAACCTCAACTGACACAAAGAAAATGTTTTTGCCGAATCTGGAGCAGGATGCACTCGCTCGTGCGGCCCGTTCCCGCTGTCCAAGGGGGGGCGTGGCCGCTATCGTGGCGTGTCACTGGCAACAAAAAGATAGACAACACGTAAGCAAGAAACAACAATGCCGAAGCCAGGCCAACACGCCTGTCAAATTAGAGGCATTCAGCAGCAGGAGCAGGAGCAGGAGCAGGAGCCACCACTCGCAACTTTGTACGAATTTCCAACCAAAAGAATGCACCAAAAGATGAACAATACATAAGAGTATGTATGGACTCCACACACAATTAATAAATTAATAAAACCGAGTTATTTGACAACAATTTGTAAACTTCATTGTGGCAATTATAATTTAGAATTCAGCACGAGCATTCCACTCTGCTTCTCTGCTTAGAATCATCGAGTAAATTATGTTAAATATTTCGAGTGTGCATAATCTGCATATCTAGTGAGAAAATCACTCAGCACAGATTCAGTGTTTATTGAATCAATCATTCTGGTTAACTGAGCAATTTGCGCAAAAGGCGTTGATTCATATTGGACCTAGGCACAGACTCTGATCAATGATAAATGATAAATGCCATCGCTGTAATGCTCGGCCCACATGTCTTTTGCGTAATTGAAATGCCTTCGCATTGTTTAAATTAAAGCTTAGCAGCTACACACTGTCAGTGTCAGTGTCAGTGGCATTTGGCAAGAATTCGTCTTGAATTGTAATTTAGTTGCATTGCTCGAAAAACAATAATGGCTCCCCCCCCCCAAAAACAAGCTGTCCTTGCCCGTGTTTGGGAAGTTTGGAGTTGCCACACAATTTTGTGTGTGCTGTTATGGATAGCTTGAATGTTGTTTACGAGCATGTACATATGTGAACTGAAGTGTCCGATACTCAACACGAAATAACTATCAATTTCTGTAGGGAGTGCACAGAGAGAAACTCGTCTTGGGCTGTGCATAGAGGCTGCTTTTTGTGGCCCTTCTTATGGATATATTTTCTACATTAAAGAACTCTGCAACCAAAGAACTTATGAGAAGAGAATTTGATTGATTTCCTTTTCTTTTTTGATGATTGCTCTCTCTGTGCACATTTTATTGCGACTGTAAAATATTTTGTAAAATTCTTGCCAGGCTTATTTTCAAATTTATTCAATGGCAAATACCTGTGGACACACACACACACACAGCTTATGTCAGTTGTATGCCATCGATGGGTGGTGGAGCTGTGCATCTTTCGTTGCATTGAGACTCAAATTAGTGTGCCGGGATGCAGCAGCACAGAACAGCACAAAAGTTGCTTAGAGACAGATTCAAATATCATCCTAAGCTGCTCCTAATGACGTCACTGAACCCAGGGACCACCCCATGTGAGTTGTTTGTTTCATTTCGTTGCTTTTTGTTGTTCAATTAATTTGCATGTCGTTTGGTGGCCTCTCGAGAACTAACGAGAAGCGGTCACCTGAGGAAGTATACCCGAGTATCGCAGCTGGTCATTTCATTTCTTCATTAAATTAGTGTATGTGGTGGCTCTGACAAAGCGGCTGTCTGTCACTCACCCTCACCCACAGCCTCACCTGGTACAGCTGCCCCATTCCTCATTCTGGTCCTGCCCGCAGACCTCGTTACGCTGTCATTCGTTGAGGGGGCTCGTTCTGGCTTGTTTTGTTTTGTTTAACTTTGGCAACGTGCACGAGCAGCATCTTTATTTTCAATAACAAATAAAAAATGTCTTCGGTACAACGTAGAATAAATTGCAGCCACGAGTTATCGTGTCCGGGTGCTGTTCCAGGGAGCTGGGATACGCTTGCGTCTACCCCCCGGATTCGTCAGGAACTGGTGGTAGCTGCTGGCTGGTCTGGATTCTCGAGTCCATTATAACGTATTCCTGGGCATTTCCGCTTGCTTTTTCGGCATTTAATTGGCCGTATAATTGATTGGAGTTGTTGTTGCTTGCCGGTTTCTTGGTATTGAATCGGCTCTCTCTCCTCTTCCGCTCTCTCTCCCTCTTCCAACTCATTATTTTGGGCGTATGTTTGTGTAGCAAAACATTTGAAAATGCCGACATACAAGGGGCAAAGTTTTCTTTTGATAAACTACTGAGGGAGAGGGGCGCTCTGGCAGGGCTCTATAAATTTGTATTGTGTTCGCTTGTATTCTGTGGTACTGCGTAATTAATTATACTTGCCTGCCTGCTGCCAGCCTGCCTAAAAATGTCAGTCGGTCTCTAATTATTATTATTCCAGGTCCACGGTGGTTGGGGGCTGGCACACGCCAGTTCCGCATATCTTTTTCTCCATCGTTCATTGGCTTCTGCTCACAGGTTGTTTGACATTAATTGATTTATTTGCCTTTTACATAAATTAGGCACTGAATATTTGGTTTCACGTCCGAAATTGAGTGCCTAACCATTGAGGCAGAGAGAGAGAGAGAGAGAGAGGTGCAGAGGAGTGAGTCCGTCCCTCTTTAAGCATTAAAGATCAAACTTATTCTCATGCAGAACGGAGGAAGACCACTAATTAATTCACCAGAAACATGTTGTGCGATGGAAATGATTGCCAAGTATGAGAGCCACAAAGTATCTGAAGGCAACTTCTGCCTGGCTCGCTGGCTCGCTGGCTTGCTGCCAGTTAGATGATGGCTAAGCTCCTGTTTTTGAGCGAACCAAAGTCCGTCTCCCGGGCACATCAGCCGCACTCGCTCGTACTCGTATTCGCTTTGGCGTGCGCCCAGCCGGAAAAATACATAGATCGAGAGGGCGAAAAGCGTGGAAATGGCGATGGCAGCAATGGCGGGGCCATGGAAAAAAGGCAAAAACTTTTTGACAGCGCAACATGCAAAAACAAATTACCAAACAGTCAAACTGTCAATTACGGCGCAATTAGTTGGCTTCGATTAAATGGCAGCCGTTATTGCCTGTAGTGGCTGTCGTCGCTTAAGCCGTTTCCAGGCTTCATTTCCAATGGGCCAGCCGCTAGAGTCCCGCCCCATGCCAGCCACAATCACGGACCGGGGGGAGTGCAAATATTTGTGGCTGAAAATTAATGCCTGACAAGCCGAGCAGTCGGCCAGGCAGAATGGAGAGAACTTTGCGTGATAATTGGCCAGGCCAATGAAATTGCATCGAGCAGCAAGCAGCAAGCACTTTGATTTATACTTGCTCTGAGGTGGCTGAGACTCTGGACACAGTGAGTCGATAGCCAGGTGCAGCTGCACGGCCATCCTGCATCCTGAATCCTGCATCCCCCAATGGCCAATACACAACATTTACAGCTACTACTGGGGGCCCTGGCAAGTGATAAGAAGATAAATGTGCACATAACTATGTATGCAACTCGGTCTGCTGTTTGCCTCAGCAACGTACCTGCTGCTGCTGCTGCAGCTAATAAATTCATTGCCAACTGATATAAGAAATGGAATTTGAAAGTTTTATGAGCCTCGCAGTGCAAATAAGCCAGCAGGGGGAAGGGAAGGGGTAAGTTTGACTTTTGTTTGTTTGTTCGCTCTGTCAGGGGTTGGCTGGCTGGCAGATGGGGCAAAAACTATGAAATTATGAGCGATGTCGCAGGCAGCTTTGCCGCCGCTTGGATTCAGTCTTAGGCCCTGCCGCCCTGTCTGAGGCTCGTGCAGGCAACATTTGGCATTGCTCATACGACGTGTGGTCTCAATATGCAATGTTGCGTGTCTTTCCGGCACTGGCTGCCATCCCACTTCCGCAGCATCTGTGTGTGAGCTGCGTGTGCCTGTGTCTGTGTCTGTGTGTGTGTGAGCTGCATGTTATCTACTGCACTGCACTTTTGCCGATTGATGCCTTTGGCATGCTTTTGTGTTTGGCTTCATTCTCATCCTCATACTCATCCTTTCAGCCTGCCATCCTGCCATCCACACCCCATCTCCGTCTACGTCTCGGCACTGAGTGATGTGAAGCCTAATTTATGGTCCGGACTCGCCCGTTGGCCCGCTCTGCATACCGAAATGGCAAAACGGCAACTGTCAAAGCAGCCCAAGCAGCAGAGGCAGCTGGAATGGCAAACTGCAAGCAACGGAGGCAGCAGCAGCAATGGCAAACTGCAACGCCAGATGCAGAGGGGAGCAGGCAGCACGGAGCAAGCAATGCCAACTGCAGCAGAGAGGCAAATTGCATGACATTAGATTGCCGATTGCCCTCGAAAGAGCCGCCGGCGATGAGGCGATGCATTGTGGTCGTATAAATTGCATTCGCATACTCCGGCGCGCCACTAATTATGCACATTCCGTCCGTCCAGCCTCATAAATATGTATTACAGCATATTCTTTCACCTGTCGCTAGACGCGTCATCAATCAACGTCCATTATGCAAAAGAAATGCAGCAGCAGGAAGCGGAAGTGTGTCCGCATAGAGGTACACAACCATAGAGAGCGAGCGACGACACGCATCGCCTAAAGGGGGCACACATCAGGGAGGGGAGACTCCACACTCTCTTTGCATGTTTGATAGGTCTCTGCCGGTCATTTAATTACAAGCAATACCGACTTTGACGTCTCCAATTTCAGAGAGAATGAAGTGGCGGCTGGGGGGGCGCAACCAAGTCATGTTCCTTTGGCTTGGCAGACAGGCCTGTCAAATTCTGCAGCGCCCAAACAGAGTCGCCTCCTCTGGTGGCCCGTCCTCCTGTCAGTGGCAACAACAAATGATAAAATGTTCTGCGTCCGGCCAGCGCCTGCTTTCATCTCTGGATCGGGGACAGAACAACGAAATAATTTAATTTTGCCTGCCATGTTCGCCGCAGGCCTTCGCCCGCTGAATTTGTTTTATTAAAAAACTGTACACTACACGCACACACACACACACACGCACAGTCAAAGAGAGAGAGAGACAAAAAATGAAAGAAATGAAATCAAATACTCAAAAGTGAACAAATAAAGCAAAAACCAAGACAGCGACACACAAAACGGCCCTGAACAAGATGCGTATTACGAGAGAGAAAAAAAAACAAGGAAAATTGTACAAAATATATTGTGGATTGAGGGTGTGGGGAGCAGTTGTATAATTTGTTTGCAGATTTTCCTTTGACGGTTGGACGGTTATTTAATTTGGCGCAGAACTGGAACACGAATAATCCCACATAATCCATATTCGGTGAATCAATTGGGGCACAGTCTGGCTCTCGTATCATTTGTCTTCATTCGCGTTTGGCAATGGTCCAATGGCACATGGCACTTCTACTTGAAATCATTAATTTCAAATCTTACCCCGGGGCTCTCTCTATCGTAAATAATATAGGCGGCATATTCATAAATTTGAAATAAGTTTGGTGCCATTTAGCGGAGCATAAAGGCTCGGCTCGGCTCGCTCACTATGCTCGTATTTAAGATTTCTTTTCCGCTGCTCTTTTTTCTTTTTTCTCATCTTTATTGGTGTTTTCCCAGGCGTGCGCATCTTCTTTATTGGACAAACTAATCATGACCCTTTGTGGCCGACACGTGGCCTGGAAACTAGTTGGAAACCGGTGGCAACGCCGGGGCACGGCAAATAATGTACGCTCTGTGGGCACCGTCTCGATGGCCCGATAGCCAGAATGGGCATCCCCATAACGCTGAGCATATTTAGAGTCCGTCCAGGCAAATCCTTTAAGTGTCATTCGGTGGCCTTAACATTCGGATAGTCCCGGCAAATAGTTTACCGTATTCCCATCTCCTCTCTTTTTTGTTTTTGCTTTTTTCCCTGGCTGTTGTTTGCTCACTTTTTATTCCTTTGGTTTCGCACATTCGGACACTACTTAATTATGTTCTTAGTCCCTTTTATGTCACAATTTTCATTTCGCAACATCAAATAAAGTAAATGTCCGGACGGACCAACGAGCAGGGGGCTCGGCCCAGTAACTGACTCGGGGATTGGGTTAGGGTTTGGTTTGGATTCTGGTTTCAGGGGTTAGGGAATCTCCACCACAATTGTCGTGTGGCAAGGTAAACAAATATGCGTATATGGCTGGTCTGCTAACTACATTGGCCATTGGCTGCAGTCCTGCCTGCCCGAATGCCTGATCCCGGCCATCAATGGGGGGTTGTGGCTGCCACAATTTCGGGTGCGAGGGTTGGAGCAAATGTGCCTATTTGTAGCCAGCCCTTTGGTGTGTGTTGTGTTGTGTTGTGTTGCTATAAAATTCCGTACGGAATGGACATGCGGACTTTTAATATGCTCGAGTAATGTCTGCATTAACAGAATTCATTTGCAGGAAATGGACACCACACACCACCCCTCCTCTCTGTGTGTGTTTCTGTGTGTATGTGGTGGAGAAAACAAATTTATGTCGTGCTACTTGCTGAAATTGGATTTCTGGCTGCTGCTTTCTGCTCCCTGTACTCCCCCCTTGGTAGTAGTTATTGTTGTCGTCACATCGTTGCTTTTTAGTTGGACCTAAAGCAAAACAAAAAAAAAAAACAAAATAACAAAGCAAAAAGAGACAGACAGACAGAGGCAGGACTTTTTCAGGAATGCTGGTGCTGGTTAAGGCATTTGTTTCCATTCCGAAGTTTTACTACGTGTAATCCTTTTCCATGATTGGCAGCCCACTCCAGCAGTGGACACTTGTCGCACGGTGTCGTCCTTGGCATTAGTCTCAGGATTGTCGTTACACTTGCTCTCCCGCTCTCCCACTATCCCTGACTCCGTGTCTCGTAATCAAGTTGAATGCTTCAATTAGGAAATGTCTCCCGCAGCGGCGAGTGAGCTCTAAATTAGAATGACTTGGCACGTGTCCTTATTTTTATTCTTATCTATTTATGTGTAATTTTAATGGTCCATCACTTGGGTGCATTGCAGAATGGCAAATTGCCCAGGAACCTGCCCGCCCTGCGTGCCATGGAAATGGCGCTGCGCACCAACTCCTTTGCCACGCCAACTGCTGGATTGCCACATGAACTGGAGGACATGGAGGACAGTGACTCGGAAATGGAGTACATGCCGCCACTGCACAGTGAGTACACACACTGGGTACTGGGAACTCCCTACGACTGACAGTGGCAAATTCAATTAAAAATTTTTGAAAACTCCTCAACGTCCTGCTTCCTGCACGTGCGTGACGAGCTTCTGGCGAGGACCAATGATGGCCAGGTGGCCAGTTGATTCTCTAGTGTCAGCGTCCGGCGTCAGTGTCAGCCGTTTCAATTTACTTTTATGTCTCAGAGCCTTATCGCGGCGCAAATTGAAATGAAATCTTGACACAATCAGCATGCCCCTGCCACTGACATGGCACGTACACGCACACTGCCACGGTAACCAACATCCAAATGGGAGCTGGACTCTCAGATTTCCCCACATACAATTAAGTTAAACGCTGACCATCAATTATGGGACGAGCTGCCTCTAAGCGGCGCTGGCAGCTGGGTGCCTGCTGCCTGCTGCCTGCTGCCTGGCAATGGGCAAAGTTTTTAGCCCAAATAAATATATTTATGCCGGCGGCAGCATCATCCTGAAGATGCCGCAGAAGGGGACACGAAAAACATTCAAGTCAAAGCCAAAACCCAAGGCCAAACCGACAAAAAAATGTCAACTTATGCGAAAGTCCCAGCCCATGCCCAGTCCTCCTCGATTCGGTCTCAGATTCTGTTCCATTGTCGTTGGATATCAAAAACTTTGCTCTGGATGACCAGCTGAATGCTGGCAAATGTTCTCCAGATCTCTTTTACTTCCCTGTTTATTTATATTAATATTTTTATCATTTTATTATGACAACAAATGCGAAGGACATTGCGTGTGTCCACCTAGCGGAAAAACTTTCTCGGCCACAACTTAAATTCACTTTAGTTGCTTGTTATATAACCGTATTAATGCCCCGCCCGGTGGGCCATTTACATTTCGCCCATAAATATGTGGGAATAATGAATATATAAATCAAATGAGAGTTCTTTCAGCAAGGGGGCATCGCATTGCTTAGCATTTTATGTTAGGAATCAATAAGCGGAGATCTCGCACTACATAACTGCAATCAGCAATCAATTCTGGCTAAAACTGTATTGCTTGGGCACATTCAGGAATCGCAGAAAATAAAGTCAAGAAAACTTGAGAGTTCTTAGAAAATACTCTAATAATATATAATAAAGAAGCAAATTAATGCTTTGCTCTCTATACGGGAAATCAACTCAAAGATTCTCTTAAATGAATACCAAAGCGAAGAGTGAAAAATGTTGCTCATCTACCGGATGAGGCAGCGCTGCTATGCCACCGGCATATGATGGACCCGCGGCTCAGCCTCGTGCCCCAGTCCGAGCAGACCCTCCAGCCCCACGGCAGCTGCTGTAAGTGCTTCGCTTTGCAGCTGTTCCAATTTTTAGTGTAAATAACCCCAGCATCTGCCTTGTTTTCGTCCAGGCACCACCCGATGCTTGAGTTTTTCGCAGCCACCCCCCTGGACACGCTTTCCCCTTTGGCACACTTGTCAATATAAAAATGTGGCACCCGTGCCCCAAAGCCCGTACCACTTGTGCCTGCCGCTGACGGCTGCTGCAGTTGCTGTTGCTGTTGCTGTTGCATTTTTTCGCTCACCTGAATGTTTGTTCAGTCAGAAAGTTTTGATTTATTTACGGCGCAAGTTTTACATTTTACACGACACTCGCCTCCAATTACACGCCGCTGCCGGTGCCGCTGCCGGTGCCGGTGCCTTCTACTTGCAACCCTTCCAACTCTACTCATTTACACCTCAGCAACAACCCTCAACATTGCAGCAGGAGCAGCAGCAGCAGCAGCAGCAGCAGCAGCGGAGGCAGTGCCAGTGCCAGTGGCTGCAACGGTAGTAAAAAATAAAAGTAAAACAGAAATACTTTCCTTCAGATTTTAATCGCTCACGTGAGCCCTGGCTGCAGGAGCAGTTATGCATGTGTCTGTGTGTGTGCTTGAGTGTGTGTTTTGCTCGAGTGTGTGTGCCTTTCGCAGTTGTTGGTGTTTGCATTTTTTACATATTTAGTCGTCGAGCGGATAATGTGTCGCCCTGCTCTGCCATCGTCGTCGTCCTCGTTGGTGTTTTACTTTCAGTTGAGTCTGTTCCTGTGGCCATCGTCATTGTCGTCACGGTTGCGCAGCTCCACGAAACTTCTGCATTTGCATAATGCACTGGCATAGAGAGAGAGAGAGAGAGGGAGATCCGGTAAGGGAGTCTGTCCCCATTTAAGAGTTCAAAGCTGATCAAATATTCAATGGGATGAGCCCATGGGGAAATCTAACGTGCCTCACATGTCAAGAGTTTTTGCTGTAAGATCCATTCATGGCATAAATAATCAATACAAAAAGCAGGAGGGGATCAGCGTTAACCCTTTTATGGGCACTATGACTAGTGAGTAAAGTCTCTTCTAGTGTTTGCTACTTCGTTTATTTCTATATATAGATTTAAGATATGCGTGCCACAAGCTTCAACCCTTCTCGATGGCGGCTTGCATGCCACGAACTCTGATATTTGTTACACAGGCAAACGAACGTCAACTTGGCCACAACGTCAGTGGGCCTACAGCGGGGTTCTGTTTGTGTTTGTGCCATGAATATGCAACAAATCGATCACAGACCACATTCAGATACAGTAAAATGTCGCCAGCCGCCAGCACTCATCTTTTGCACTGACCTTGAAAAGACTCGCACAAACCCGCATAGCACAGCCACCTCCACTCACTCCCTGCCGCCTTTGCCTGACCAAGAACCAGGGCCATTTGCGACTCAGTCGTCAGCCACTTTCCACAGTGCCACAAAATGTTCCTGAGACTTTCGTCTTCGCTTTCGCCTTCTCCTTTGCCCGCTTCTAATACGCTTTTGGCCAAAGTAACAGTTGCTAAAATGTTTTCTATTGTTTTCACGCTCAACAAAAGGCAGACAATTAGTTTTCTTAAACGACAAATCAAGTAGAAATTAAGTGGTGGCGGGTAAGGGCAAGAGCCAGAGCCAAATGCCAAGCCAAAGGCAAAGGCAGCGCCGTCGCCTAGCTCGTTGTGGTTGCTCCTGCTGCTCCTTCTGGTGGTGGTAGTTCTCTGGTTATTTGGCGAGAAAGGGCTCACGAATGATAACAAAACAAAAGTGGATTAGATTATTGGCTCTCAAGAGCACATAAACAATAGCATGTGCCCCTCTCAGTATGAGCGTGTGTGTGTGTCTGAGCCTTTGTTTGCTTGTCTATTGGTGGCATGCATAGCCAGCCCATGCTCGCTTCTCAAGCGGCTCAAACGGCTCGAACCGCCACTCGCCCCACGTCTTTGAGGTTTCCGCGTAATGAAGAGTGATTTGAATGTGTGGGTACGAGTGTGGGGAGTCAGATGTAATGCATGTAATCAAAATGCTGTTATAGATGGCCACAGGCAGTGACTGCCAACAGAGCAAGGCCCAGAGGAGCATCCACAGAGTGACAAGACGCGTATAACAGCCAAGGAACTGGTAACCATAATTGCCATCCATAAAAGTAGGGAAATTACCTCTTCGAGGGAAATTCGAATGTACGGCTTAGCACGGACAACAACCAAATTCGAAGACGGGGAAATGCGCATGCTTGAGAGAGAGCAAAGTTCGTGCGCTGCTCGCTCGTTCTTTTGGGCATCGGGTGGACGAGTGCCGAGCGCACACGGCTCGGCTATGCCAAAAAGGACTTCGACGCGACAGCGACGTCGACAGAATAACGGTATGCGAGCCGATATGTTGACTATTTGTGAGACAGACGAATGCGCTTCGCTTTCAGTTTGAATTGTGTCCTCGTTAAGAAAGGATATTCGTTACATTGTTGTTAAGTTGTTATTATAATTTCTCAAACCAACAAACCAACCGACAAAAACCAAAAGCAAACCGAAAGCAAAACCAACTGCTCGTCAAAGAGAATTCAAAACAAAAAAAAGCCCCCAAAAACGTAAGAAAAAACCTCAAACCGAATACCTGAAAACAACGACGTGTGCGACTCGAAAATAAAATAATACAAATGCGAACTGAAAACTAAAAATAATCTTATCAATATTAATATACAAAATAAAAATAAAAAATGAACTTTTAAAACATTTTAAATACAAATATTTATGTACCATCCGTATAAGTTTTTAGTTTGTGTGATTTTTGAATTTTTTTTTTATCATTTACTTTGGTGTTTCGAATTCAGTGAGATCTAGAGTGGAAATTGTCTGATAGCTGGCAGCTAACTTTCATTGCACTGAACTGGTAGAAGTTCTTTCAGCTGCTCAGTTTTCTAGTTGCAAGCAAGAAAATGTTACAAAAATATTCAAAATATTTGATCGGCCGATCTTTGATTTTCTGCAAGCCCAACCCAATGCATGGCATTCATGGTGCCATGAAAATCGATTCGAATATAATATTTTTGGAAATATTCAACTCGTTTTGCGTCTCTTGTCGCTCGTTGTCGCTTTTGGTAGCATCGATTTTAGTCGCTATTTACATAGAGACTGCCACAACCGTTGCTGCGTGTGCATATGTGTGTTTGTTGTTGTGCCCGCTGTGTTTTTGGCCACATTATGTACAGCAGCAGCAGCAGTAGCATAAAAGAGCACTGGCAACAGTGGCAACAACCACAGGAGCCTGCCACTTCGGCTTATGTGGCACATAAACCGACAACGAGCAGCCAATAAATGCTGCCGCCAGCCAACGCCGACTCTGCCGACTGCCGCCGACTGTCGCACTGGGGCGCTCCTTTCTACTATATAAAATATAAAAAAAGGCCATTGCAGTTGTGTGTGGGTATGTGTTTGAGTGTGTGTGATTCATACTTACACACACACACAAACACACACAGACAGACAGGAATGTTGTGTGTGTGTTTTGTATTTTTGGTGTCCTCGTCGTGCTTTTTTGTGTGTGTCTTCTGGCCGCGAGTGCTTCCCGGCTGTGGGTCCTGGCTTTACCAAATAAAAATATAAGTTTATATTTATACATAGCATTTGTCTGTCTGTCCTTCGTCCCTTATCCCTTTGTGAGCATGGCGCTATAAAAACCGGAAGCGTTAGACTGACGTCGAGGCTGCGCCTGATTCTGACACTTGCCAACACTTGGGGCGTACAGGGTGTCAGGCTTTGGGGTTTTGGATGCTGATACAGCCTCTCCTTCCTCTCTGTCCCTTTCGGGGTGCGTCTGTCGTAAAACCCATCTCCGTTTCTTGTACGTACTCTCGTAGTTGTTTATTTTTTTTGGCACTTGTACTCCTCGTGCTCGGCTCCTTTTATGATTATTGTTATAATTTTTTCGTTGGCTGAGCTGTCTGTGCTGTCTGTTTCTGCTTTTGGCACTTAGACATTGCGTTACGCGCACTTTCGATGTCGTTCCCCTCCCTCCAGCCACCCGAGGAGGCTCTCGCATAACTTTTTATTCTTTGTTGGCTCATGTTCCGCTTTGTATGCCAAGGGGAGCAGTGGGAGGCACGAGCACACAAATCGTAAAATATTAAATTTAATTTCTCAAATGATGTGTGAATGGCTTAGTCTTGATATATGATAATGCTCGTGCCTGAGCTTCAAGAGCTTCACATAAAAAACAAGGCAAGACATCTCCTTTATACACTTTTCTCGTGGCAGCATCAGTGAAAGTTAATTACAATTTTGCTTTTTTAAGCATTATCCTTTGTTTGAATTGTATTTACTTGGCAGAATAATCTTAAATATTGTTGAGGAAAATGACAAAATTCCTTTTGCATATTGAGAATATTTTGCCAAATTATAAAACAATAAATTTAATTTATAGAAAAATCAACGGAGTTTCCAGCATTTTGTGCATAAGAGATTTCTGTTGATTCAAAAAAACCAAATGAACTTTTTCGACACAAATTTCATTGGTCTGTGATAAGTGAAGGTCAAGCTAAAAAAAACAAGAGGGAATTTTTTAATGGAAAATTAAAAAGCAACCACAAACAACACGAAGCGGAACACAAACACAAAACATCAAACGGAAAAGAAAACCGCAGAAAGGCAGCATTTCAAATTAGTACAATTGTAGAAATTATTTAATGCCTCAAATGATTTGCGCATAAAACTCGGCAAAGCAATAAAAACAACAGCAGCAGCAGCAGCAGCAACAACAACAGTGCGGTTTCACACAAAAAGGCAGCCATAAAAATTATTTAGCCAAATTATAACACAATTTATTTGCATCATCAACTGCAAGGCGGCAGCAGACCCAGGCCCACCCAGGCACTTCATTAAACATCAAAGCGAGCTGTGTTTAACCGCAGAACGTGCGAAATCCACACCGCAATACAACAGCAGAGGCAACAGCAATAAAAGCAGCAAAAACATCCACTGAAAGTGCAACTGCAACAGGAAACGGAAACGAAAACGGTTGTACCATGTTGGCCATGCCCACTCTGATGATGCCAGCCACTGCACAGATGACACTCAGCAGTCAGCCACTGTCGGTGGGCGCCAAGCCCTACGAGACGAAGCTATTGGCCATCCACCAGACGCACATGCAACAGCAGCAGCAGCAACAGGCAACCTCCCAGCAGCAGCAGCAGCAGAACGGCAAGCAGCAGGCCCAGCAGATGACCATCGTCACGACTCAGCAGCAGCAGCAGCAGCAGCAGCAACAGCAGCAGCAGCATCCCCAGTCGCAGTCGCCACACCTGCAGCAGCAGCAGCACTCGCAGCAGCAGCAGCACTCGCAACAGCAGGCCGTCGCTGCAGCAGCAGCCGCTGCCGCCGCGCATCATCAGCAGCAGCAGGCGGTGGCCGCTGCCGTCTGTGCCGCCCAGCAGCAGGCGGTGGTCGTACAGCAGCAGCAGTACCAGATCCACTCGCAGCAGCAGTCGCCCCAGCAGCAGGTGCTCAGCATCTCACCCAAGCAGGGTAAGCCAAAGAACACCAAACCTCCCCAAACTATACATACATAATATGTACATATGTAGGTAGTTATGTATGTATACATATTTGTATATGTATAATTGTCATGGCTGCTATAATGATGGTTAGAGGTAATAAACTTCGCTCCCTTGGGTTGATGCGTGGGGAAACGCTTTAAGGTGCAGGCTTGCCCCATTTGTTTACGAGGCATTCCAACACTTTGGGGCACTTATCGATTGGGTTTTATTGCCGGCTAGGGGCTGCGACTAGGCCTAGAGCGGGGGGCTCAGACGCACGAGTCCTTACAAATTTCACGAGTTTTACGAGGAGCAGTTCAAGTAATGCTTTTTATGGTCTTCGTCGTAAAAACGCCGGCCAAGCCTCTAATAGCCATCTAATGTTATTTGGCCTCCAAACGAGGGCCGCATGTTTGTCAAAGTTTACGTTTTCACTTATGCTCCACCCCCGGCCCGAAGTTCTCGTTAACTGAAGACGCTTCCACGTATCCGTATCACACGTATAGAGCATGCAGCAAGGTGTCTGCTTTGTGCTAAATCAAATAGAAATCAATTTGAAATTATTGACAATTTCCACATTGGCAGTGGCTCAGCGCTCAACGCTCAAGCAATTCCTTCGATTCGCTTCGATTCTGATTCCGATTCCGGCTCTCGATTCTCTGATTTTGTCATAGTTGGCATTCTGACTAAACGAAGGGCAAACACAATGCCGAGCAAACAAACAGAGGAAGGAAAAAAAACCTATAGACAGACAGCGTGGGTGGAAAAGTAAATACCGGAGAGGCATCCACAACAACGTTGGTTCTTCTTGCCAGGGGCAGGGACGAGCCCCTTGTCTGTTGTTTCGTACAGGGAAAAGTGCACTCGGCAAACAGCACAACGATGGGCCAAAGACGTTGGGGAAGACGTTGGTCGGCGGCACAGACAGGATACAGCCACACAGACTGCCAATTGTGCCAAGTTGAAGTGCAGCGGACGTCGTGGCGTATATGTAACATTTAGACGCACGTCCACACTTGACCCGTTGAAAGGCACAGCACAGAGAGAGAGAAAGAGAGAGAGCTGCGAGAATTGAAAATCGAAGCGGACATTCTCAGGGTGGGCAAAAGTTTTGTTTGCAAAGTTTACTGCTGTTGCTTTGCGGCAAATTTGTTTTTAAATTTGCAGTCAGAGTTGTCCTTCGTCCGCGTCTCCTCTCTTCCAATGTCGAGTGTCTGTTGAAATTTTCAATTGAATTCGTTGTAAGATGCAGAAACAAATTGCCAAAAGAAGCAGGCAAGAGCAAGAGAGAGGCGAACGAGAAGAGCTAGCTAAAAAGAATGTAAAAAGTTGTCGTCATTGCGAAGGCAAACAACAGACAAAGGCGCATTCCCGGCAACAACGAAAAAGCGTTTCCAACGAGCAGTGAGAGAGAGAGAGAGCGTTGAATTTGGCTTATAAAGTGGTCCCCGACGAGGAGTAGTCACTCCCTCCCACTCTACCCCTGAGAGACCTTTCGGTTCGTGTCCCACCCGCCGAATGTCGTCCTTTGTTAGACCGTAAGGACGTTGACTGATGCGTTCGCCAGGCGTTGGCACAGCTGCCAAGTAGCCCCAACATTCTACCCTCTACCTCTGCACCGGACATGGACTTGGACGCGTGGGTGGGAACTTTAAACAGGTGATCGATTTTTCTCTTTGTCACTTTGGCTCAAAAAACTTTTGTGAAATACAATTTAATAAAATGCGATGTGATCCGATACGATGCGAAACGAGGCCAGACAAATTTAATCCGCTTGCAGGCGGCTTGCGACACCTCTCCCGTGGTGTGTCTGCAATTTAAATATGCCATATTTAAATTATAACATAAAATACAACAAAATGAATTAAAATAAAAGGGAATAAAATAAACGGCTCATAGATTAAGGCTGTTTATGGACCCATTTTGCAGGCTGTTTCCCTGTTAAACTATTTCAATTTATTTCCGCTTTCAACTTGCTCCATCGATTATGCATATTCCATTCATATTCACTCGGTGCGAGTTTTTCTGTGTGTGTGTTTTTTTGTAACGCATAAATAAGCATATTTAGTGATTATTTAAATCCAAAGACAAGCAAAAAACAGGCAAACATTTCTGAACGAATATTTCGATAGAAGGGCTCAACGGATTTAATGAGAAATAATTATTAAAAATTTGAGCCACTTGACAGTATTTATTTAGCCATCGAAGAACCTGCTGAAAACTATACGATAAAGAGCTAAATAATAAAATCCTGCATTCTGGCAGGATTGCTGCCTGCTTTTGAGTTAATGTATTTTCCGCTTACCCGAGCAGACACAAAGGCTCGAGCAATCGAAATCAGATTCGGAATCGGAATCGTGTGCGAGTGCGAGTGAGTGTCCTCCTCATTCCCATTCAATCATCCCACTCACTGCACTAATGGTAATGATGATGATGATGATGATGGGGCGACGATTATTATTGGCAGGCGGCGCATTGCATGCCGAATGCATTTTGTCAACCTGCCTGACTCCAGCCTGCCTGCCTGCTAACTCATCGCCCATTACCGTCATTATTGTGTGGCCGTTAAGTACGTTTGCAGCCATTATCGGAGGTCTTGTCGCTGCTCGGTCGTGTCTGCAGTTATGCTTTAAATATGCCAACAACGTCCTCGATGGCAATTTCCCACCACTTCTACGCCCCCGCTCTGATGTGCTTCGCTGCCCTGCTCAATGGTTTTTAAAATTGAAAACTATATATCAATTGCCTAGGCGAAGAGCATCATAGTTTGTCCGGCGAGAGTCTGGACCGGAGCAGCCGTCGCCGGCTATGCCATTGTCGCCTCCTCCATGTGCACTTGCTTTTGTTGTCTGCCTCGCTCAGCAGCCTCCTGGTGCTGGTTCTCCTCCAATTTCAGCTTCCATCTGCTTCGCTCTCTCTCTCTCTCTCTCTCTCGTGTGTTTGTTGTCCTTTTGCCGCCTTTCTTATGGGCTTTCATTTATTTGCTATTAACCTGTCATTGTTCATTTTTATTATTGTGCGGTTTGCCTTTGTCTGCCCTACACTGGCCGCTGTTGCTGTTGCAATCCTGTCTGTCTCGCGGCATTTTCCGGCACTTGGCAACTCTGCACACGACTCTGCAGCGTGAGTATGTGTGTGTGCCACAGCGTGTCTAGTCATGTGTGTTGGTGTGTTGTTGTGTTGGTGTGTGCGTGTGCAATAAATTGTTATTATCGCTACGTTGCAGCATGTCGTCGTCGTCCTTTTGGAGGACAAGCAGGGTCCACCGCCTCCTCTCTGCCTTTGGGTCTGCTATTGCTTGTCCTTGTTCGATGCTGCCGCTGCTGCTGCTGCCGTCGGCGACAGGCAATGCAAAAGATTTATAACTTTTATTATTATTGAAGCTTATTTGCCGTTTAATACTTGCCGCATTTATCTGGCACCCAACTTCAGCGCAGCTCAGCCATAGTTTACGACTGGAAAATCAATCATACGCCATGCTGACGCCGAGACAAGCTCGCAGTTCCATGAGCGTCACCTGCCAGGCGTGTCCCAGTCCCAGTCCCAGTGCCTGTCCCCTGTCCCCTGTCGTCTTGTATTTCATTTTTCACAAACAAGAACAACGACTGACACTCATTGATGTTGGGTGTCATTAATGTCTTTGCCCTCCTGTCCATTCGCTGTCCACTTTGGCCCCTTCACCCCTGCCACTCCCGCACTTGGCTGCGGGAATGCCGCACAGGAGTTTGAAGAATACACAAAGCACATCAGTGTCTTACATACATACATACCTGCCGATATGGTGGAGTTCAGTGAAGTCCCACAACGCGGCTGATTGGCGGAGCGACCTCTAAGCCGGTCACTTAATTTAGCAGGAGCCAAGAGCGTGGGAGCAATGCCCAAGTGGACTGACTGTAGATTAGTATGCCCGTCGGCTGTCCAGCGGCTGATGCCTTGTTATTAAGTTTACGCTGCAGTTCCACCTACAACTACAGTTCCACCTTCACTGGCACATCCATACACAGACTTGGAGCGAGTGGAAAACTTTTAACAAAACGTCAGTTCTCCGATTCCATCTGGTGCCTCCGTTGTTGGCTTAGCCACATCCTTCTTCTCTCTGTCTCTGCCTCTCTGGTGCATTATTTTTTTGTTGCTCTTGCTTTTGCTTTTGCTTTGGCTCTTTTGTTTTTTGTTAAATGCCAGCAAACAACAAAAGCAGCATAAGGCAGTTTGGACAGCCGGGATGAGCATACAACTACGTAGCTAATACTTTAGCAGCCGGATTAGGTTCAATTGGAGCGGGGTGAAGTCGGTCACTGGGCACTGGGCACTGGCTATGGCCACACAGACGGGCAAAACAGAGCAAAAAATCTCAAGCACACACACACAGACACACGAGAAAGAGGCTCAGGGAGAGAAACAGAGAGTAAAGGAGAGAGCGACATGGAGGAAGGAATAAAAACTGTTGTACCAAGCATTAAAGTTTAAACGTTGGTAAATTCCTACAGCTTCCGCTTAGTTGGACTTCATGACAGTCACTGTGGGGGACAATGAAGCGCTTGACTGGACAATGCCAGGCAGTTGTGTTTGTGTGTGGTTCTGCCTGTGTGGGGTTTTGTGTGCCTGTCTGTGTCGTGGGTCCAGCGGCAGGTGCGTCAATGTGCGTCCTGGCTGTTGGTGGTTGGGTGCTGCCAATGAAAAGGCAGATTAGAAAAATCGATCAAGCTGCACATGCTTCGGGGACGTATTCCGCTTAAAAGGCTTCTCTTGGGTATCCCTTACAAATCGTCAATCATAATCAATATTTGATATGCTCGTGCAATATTTTATATGCAAATGTACGCTGTGTCCTGCTGTTTCTGTCTTTCTGTCTTCCCGTCTGCCGGTCTTCCTGTTGGCAAAAAATCAATGTTGGCGACGGCAACGGCGGCTTTAAAGACCGCTTTCCCTTGAGGTCAGCTTGGGGTCAGGCCAGCGCAGAGAGCCGCAGCGAGTCGAGTCGAGTCGAGCCTGGCAGCCATTTTGCAATTTTGGTTGCACTGAGAGCCTGAGAGCCTGAAAGCCTTTCGCCTTTCGCCTTTGTCTTTGTCTGTGGCACTGGCTGGCGCCTGGGACTGCCACCAGCCAACAGCCACCAGCCACAGTGGCACAATGCAGTCAACGCATTTGACAGTGTCATTCCATTCCAGCTGGCAGGGGCGTAGTCCTGCCAGGGATCTGCCAGGCATTCACATCAAAGCAGCAGCAGCAGGGGCGTACGCTTCTGGGTGGCTGTTTCTATTCCGTCGTTATCTTGGCCATACTCTGGCCCTGACCATCGTCAACAGCATCCACGCCTCCTCCTCCATCTCTCACTCTCTCTCTTGTTGTGTCGCCGCTGCTCAAATGACTAACAGCAGATGGGGCGGCGACCGCACACAAAAACCCACAAAGCCACATCCGTCTGTGCCCCGCTTTTGGTCTCGTTGGGGTCGGACCAGGGGTGCGGTGTGGTTTGGGCTGGGGTGGTCCATGAAGCATGGCCTTTTGTTCCGCAGCTGCCGCGTGACCAGGCCAAACAAGCAGCCCGCAGATCGTGCACCCAGCCCTCTCCCCACTGCCTCTGTGGCATTCGCCCCCGTTCGTTGATTTGTATATTCCGTGGCAGCATAATTTATTGATTGAGTGTTTGGCCAGTCCACAGCCACCTCAGTCGGTGCCCCCCCTGGTTCCGATTCCGATTCCGATTCCGACTTTCAATTGTCATTGCGAATATTTCTCTTCATTTTCTCTGCCGCTCTCTCCCTTCCCTTTTTTGTTGTTTCCCTTTTTGTTTTGCTTCTTTGGGTTTGGGTTTTTTGTGCTGCTGCTGGTTTGATTTTGTCAGCTACGCTTTGTTGCGCTTTTCGCCAGCTCTGCTGTGTTTTTGCTGGTGGTGCTGCTGCTGCCGTTAACTATGCTTTGGAACAGCAGCAGGACCAGCAGCCAACACCGCTGAAAATTTAAATTGGTTTGTTTTGTACTGTGGCGGCTTCTGTGTTGGTGTGTGTCCCATGCCCCCATGCCCCCATGCCCCCCTGCCTCAATGTTTCTGTTTCTAGCTGCTCTGCCATAAAATTGCAAATTGCAATTCGTTGGCACGTCCCTCTGGTCTGTCTTTCGCCACTCACCTCTCACCCACTCAAGATGTCTGCCAGACATCAGCGATGGCTTCTACACCGCTCTTCCACTCTCCCCCTCTCTCTCTCTCTCTCTCTCCATCTCTCTCCATCTCTCTCTCCGCATGTTGCGCTTCGTTGACAAAGTTACGAGAAACTGTCGTGAATTTTGTTTGAATTTGCTATGCAACTGCCACCGACCAGCAGTCAGTAGCCGCATCAGGAGCAGTTGCTTCTGCTTCTGCTTCACAGCTCCGAGTCTAACCCTGCCGCAATCCAAACCCCAGCTTGTGCTGGTCTGGCAGCTCGTTGCGGCTGGCAAGCGTTGATGAATGAAATGCAGTTAACACCCGAAAAGCGTTTGCCGCTGCTGTTGCTACTGATTTGTCTCTCCCACTCTCTTTGGTGCCAGCTTGTGCGCTCCAATTAATCATGACTCGGGGCCCGGCATGTGGCGCGCTTTCATCCCAATCACTTTCTGCTTCATTAATGATCGCAGCCAGCCGCAAAAGATAAGAGTCGCAAAACAATTTTTAATCATAATGGGATCAAGGGCCCACACCCAAACCCACAGCCAATCTCAGGCATTGCCCCCCCATACCCGCCACAAAACGTGTGGGACCCGGGGCTTTGTCAAACTTGTTGAGGCCCACTCGAGGAGCCCGCATCGGCAGGAGCAAGGACAACACGAAGACACAAGGAAAAACATGTCGAACAGCAGCTTGGAGCATTGAGCGTGGAGCGTGGAGGTGTTGCCGTTTAATGATAACAATAAAACAGCTCAAACAGCGAGCGGAGGGGCATCAATGTCACATATGTGTGGGGGAGAGAGCGCGAGTCTGGGGCAGAGTTTGTTTGTGGCACCAGCAGCAACTTTCAACTTTTACGGCGCACACAAAAAATAAAAGCATGGAGCATGGAGGGTATTTTTTGAAAAATTGCGACAGCAGCAGCAGCGTTAAATCAAAAAATTATATAGTCATATAGTCAGGCACACACATACACATGGCAGCTATAACGGGAGCAACATGTTTGATATTTAGGTGTGGGGATGGGTATGAGCCCCTCCCCCAAGTGATAAAAGCGATAGGAAAGAAGAGCCGGCAAAAGTGGCTGAGAGCAGGAGAAGAGAGGGGGGGTTAAGGCGGCCACGGCTGGCAGGAATTAATTTATAATAGGCATCCTTTATGAGATGACAAGGATGCTGAATAAGATAATGGCATCAACGAGCAGCGAGCAGCGAGCAGCCAAAGCACAGAGCCAGAGCCAGAGCCAGAGCCCAGCCCAGATCCGACAAGCAGACAAATGGCGGTGGCGGAACAGCAAAAGGCGTAGTCCGGGCGGGTCCCATGTTTTGGCAAATAACGAAATTACTTAACGCAGTGGAGCGAAGGAAGAGAGAGGGGAGAGAACAGGGAGCAGGGAACGAGCCACCGATGAGAGCGACCGAGAGAAAATAAGATGAAGCTTGTAAGCTGTTGCTAATAAATATTTAAAAATGTTTTTGCTGTTTTTCTTTTGCACCACAGCTACATGTACATGGGGGGGGGGGGATATACTACATATACACTGGTGTATGTGTGGGGAAAATGAGAAAATGTGATTTAAAGCGTTCCGATTGCAGACAGATACAAGCCACGGAGGGCCACAGAACTCCAGCGAGCACTCAGTGTGAAGTAGCAATTAATTATGCAATGTGAGAGACATGGAGAGATGCTGGTCAAGGCGGGGCTGACTTAGGGGTACGTTGAACTCTTTGACTGTTAACAAGGTGTTTGATTTTAAATGCCTTTTGTCTCCTAATTCAAGAGTTCCACTTGACGCGTCTAGCGCCAAATGAACTCGGCAGAGTGCGGGGGAGGACCTTCAATTTAATGTGCCTCAAGCGCACACAGAGCACACACAGTCAGACACTTTCCAGCGATGGCTGATACAAGGCACTCTGGCAATAAAACGTATTTTATGAGCAAATTATGTTTATTAGTGCGTCAAAATGTCAACATTATGCACGACAAAATACACATTAAAAAGCGTATATAAAGCGAAAGAAATATGATGCACGACATTAAGATGAGTTGAGACCCAAAAGCACACACAAAAACACACTCCAAGAGATACGTAAACGCACTCTGCCCTGAGGTACATTCTGCACCTCCCCGTGGATCGTAAAAAGTCTTCTGTTTTTTGGGTAGACGATTTCCAGAGTAAGGTAATTTCCCACCAGTTAACGACGGAGAAGTGTTGGTCAAAGTGCAGGAAGCCAAAGGGCAAAGCTGCTCCTCCTCGATGGCCACAAAAAAGAAGCTCCAAGCTCCATCCAGCCTGCATGCTGCATGCTACGTCCTTGCCTGTTGTCTACATTGTGTGGCAGCAAATATAATTCGATTTGCACACACACACACACACACAAAGTTAACTCCCACACAGAGCACACGATTCGAATATGAAAATGAAAATCATCGTAAAATGTTCAGAGGGAACACAAGAAGAAAAAAAAGAACCTTGCAGGATGCTCCCTAAAACCCCGGCAAAGCCAACGAACCGGGCAACAACAAGCAAATTACAACAGCAGATCGCATCTGGCGGGGGGGAGAGGTTAGGGGATGGGTGGCACAGCCACATTGTTGCATCATAGAACGCGCCGCGATGCATGCTAGAAGTAATGCACAATGACAAACGCTTGCAACCACTCTCTGCCCCAGCCCCCACAGAGAGACACAAAGACTGGGCCAGCATATAAAAATAGTTTCAGCCAACGATTGCCGGCGAGGAGGAGCTCCAAGCCCCAAGCTCCAGTTTGGGCTGGAGGTCCCTGCCCGCTACAGCCCCCACCCACTTGGAGGAGCAATAACGGGTGGGCGGTGTGGGGCGACTGCAGCGCCCACGCAGGGCCAACGCGCATGACGCGGCTCCTCCAACTGGCTGGCTAGCTAGCTGGCTGGCTGGCTGGCTGGCTGGCTGGCTGGCGGAAGCTGACGAAATGTTGCCGATGAGCATTGCTAACGATGTGGGCAAAAACAACGCCTACAACGACGACGACGATGACGTCCAGGACGAGCACCGACGACGACGACGATGGCAGCAACAAAATTGCAGCTGGCCAAGTTGCTTTCTCCACTTTCTTTCTGGGTGGGAATTGCATTATCTGCTCGGGTCTGTGTGTGTCCCTCTGTGTCTGTGTGTGTGTGTGTTCGTTGCGTTTTTATTTGCCGTCTGTCTTTGTTGCTATTTTCCATTTTCCAGCTTCGGCTGCTTTCATTTTCTTCCACTCCGCCCGACCGCCTTCGCCCGGTTTTTGGTTTTTCCTCGTTCGTTCGGTTGCTCGTCGGCGGTTGGGCGTAAAACTTTTAAATTAGAAATTTTTGTTAGTGGCGGCAATCGAGGAGGGGGGACGGCACAACAGTGAAGTGTTGGGACGCCAGCACTCAATAGTTTTTTACACTTTGTTAGTCGGTGAGTTTTTGTTTCGTCCGTGGTTGTTGTTCTTGCTGCATTGTGGTTTTCATCGCCACTCGCCACTCGCCAGTTGCTATTAATTTTTAATTTTTTATACTGAACTCCCCCGCCATCCGAGCCCATTCTGCGTGCCACAGTTTGCGGCAAACATACGCGGACAACTATGATGGGTGGTGGGGTGGGGGGCTGTGTAAAGGCCAAAGTTTATAATGCAATTTGGCGGGGTGTTGACTAAGGCAAACAGTGAGTGATTCGTTAGCAATAGACTTGTAAATTCTATTAAATTTATAAGCCAAATAAATGCAGGCCCTCGGAGTTTTCTGTCTGTTTAGTGGCAGATTGGCTGCCGCTTTGTATGCTAATACAATTGTGGCTTCAGCCCAACCCCATCGCACCTTCCCCGCCCAACCACACGACCATTAACTGAAAAGTAGGCAACACTTTTTTGGCGTCCTTATTTCGATTCCTTTGTGCGATGCCACACGACGCAGGTCGCGCGTCCTTCCTTCAGGTTGTTATTACCTTTTGGCTCTGGCTGCCTGCGAGTTTAACAAAAGATGATGTGATTGAATTCCCCTTCCCCGCAGCAGCAACAACAACAAAAAAGAGAGAGCGAACTTGAAGCCAGAGAAAATTGCAGCCGTAGGCGTCACCTAATGGCATTCCCCAAATTGTTTGTCCAACAGAAGGAGAGACTGGGCAAGACGTTAGACGTTGCTGGTTGCCACCCACACCCACACCCACACACACACACATATACAACACATCCACACACATAAAAAGGTTGTCATGCTGCCAAGAAGCGGGCAAGACGATGACAAAAAAAAAGAAAAAAAAAAACCCAACAACTTAATACCCAGCTGATGCCTATTAAGCACAGCATTTGTGGCACCCCCATGCTCGCACCGCCCTCTCCCACACCACACCACTCCCCTCCCCTCCCCTCCCCACACTCCACCCATTTAGGCCAATACGTTTGCTAGAGAGCCACCGCTGTGCAGCGCTGCGTGTGTCTTGCCTTGATTTTGTGGCTGTGATATTTTCATTTGCTTGATTTGTTTTGGCATAATTTTTGCCTCGCTTTTTTGTGTTGTGTTTTGTGTGTGTGTGTGTGTGTGCTCCTTGGGAAAGCTTCAGTAAATAATTGTGAATTCTCTGTGTGGGTTTTGGGATGGTTTGGATGGGATGTTGGCATTGTGGATCTGAGTTTAGTGTTTGTGCCTGTGGGTGGGTGTGGTTGGCATTGGCAAACCGCAAATCAGCATTTTTTGCCAAGTGGTGAAACTGAATAATGGCCTCCCCGGCACACATTAAGCATTCGCCGCAGTTTCTCTCATCCACCTCGAACCCCACACACCCACACAAATCCCCCAATTCCGGCAGCCTGACTGAGCTGTCGGTGCCAATGCCCCAGCTCAAGTGACGATGCACACGTAGCAACAATAATTTCAGCTAATTGCTCTCTGAACAGCAATTTAAATGCGAAATGAATTCTGTGCAATGCGTGTGGCGGAGAGAGACACAGAGAGAGAGAGACAGAGGAAGAGGCACAGATAAAGGGTCGAAGTTGGGTAGCCAAAAATAGTTCTTCCCCAATTCATTTCATTTGTAGCTGGCTGTGTGCTCTGGTTCCTCAATCGAGCAGCTTTGGCAGTTGTAATAAAATTACGCATACGCTGCGTGCGCTCCGACTTCTGGCTGCATATTAAAAACGAGTTTGCCGGGGCCCTGCACTCGCACAAAAACCCACTCAGACAGCCGGGGGCGGACATGGACCCACACCAATGTCCAGGCATGGACATGGACACGGACATGGACACCACAGACCGTCGTCTCGTCTCGTTTCGTCTCGTCATACATGACGACTGTGACTTTCATTGCAATTCATATCTAAGCGCAGACATCGCCTGGCTCGAAAAATGGGAGAAATTAAATTTGTCTCTCGACTGACAAATGTCCCCCGAGTGGGTAAAACCAGAAAAGTACTTGACGATACGTAAAAGTCAAGTCAAATTGCAAGAGGGCAGGAGGAGCAGCACAGCAATGGCACAGGCAGAGGCAGAGGCACTGGTCCCCAGTCCGGACCCAGCCTGGCTCTTTCATAAGTCAGCTTGTAATGTTGTTAAGCATCCAAAGATACTGTCACTGTAGTGGCCACAGAATGGGAACGATAGGGAGGAAGGATACAGCACACTCACACAGCCACACACTCGTCGAGCTCCTCCGGTTATATCTGCAGCTTTGTATCTTTAGTGCTGGCGGCGTTTGGTGTATGTTGGATGGAGTCGGGAGTAGGGAGTAGTAGGGAAACTTCAAGTTGATGCCTGGGTGCGGGTTCAACCACTGCCACTGCTGCTGCTGCTGCTACTGCTTCTGGTTTAGGTCCAGGAACTGGTCCTGGTCCTGGGTTCTGGGGCTCAAGAGCAGCTGATGTTGATGATGATACACACTCAAGTGCGCTTTGGGTACAGCAGTTGAGTAAATACACAAACATACACTACACAGACGCACACACACACACACACACACATGGCACACTCACACACACTCAAAGGGAAAGCTATATGCGCAATATGGCGTACTGGGACCCAGACCGCTGCTGACGTTGACGTTGACTTTGCCGCTGTTGCCGCTTTTACTTATTTATGCCAATTTTTGGCTTGAATGTCTCTCTCTCTCTCTCTTTCTCGTATGTCTGTGTGCCCACCGGATTGAAGCTTCCGTTTGTTGGCTTCTATTTAAGCATTTAAAGCAAGATGCTACGTGAGCCGCATGCCAAGATCAACGCACATTGTACCTCCTCCCACCTCTCGGCACAAAGTTCTGGGGCGAAATTTGGCAAAAGAAATTCAACGCCAAGAAGTCGTCTCGAATGGATGAATTTATAAATGTATTAGGAGCTTGTCATGTTGTATTAGACCCTAATATTTTATAAAAATTCAGCTCAGATTGAACTGGATAGCAACTGGCGAATATCTACTAAAACGTTTCCGCATGGGACCAAAGCAGTTGTTCAAAATGTTTTTAAGAACGCGACAAAACCCAAGAGACATTGCAAGTCTATCTAGTGGTTCGTTCCCCCAACCAACCAGCGATCCAACCAGCCAGCACGAATTTAACCATCGGAAATCACTCGGGAATATCGCTGCGGCTGGGGCTGATTGGGGCTGGGACTAGGGCTGGCTGTGGGTTCTGGGCTGTGCACTCGCATTGGTTTTATTTCATTAGTTCTGCGCCAATTTAAATATCTAACGAACAGTGCTGGCTGATAGCATTTGCCGGCAGCTTTAAATTGACAAAAGAGAGTTTGCCAGCGAGCGATGGCAAAATTGAAATGAAACGCGGCGACTGTGGCATAGATTAAATTTCCGCTCTTATGAATGCGCGTGGCTAATAGAAACGATGGCCGATTCTTGTGCATAAAAGGCTCTGTGGGGAGGGGTGGATGTGGAGGGTTTGAGCTAGGTTTTTGCATGCGACGTCGCTCCAGCATCGGCCCCGGTGCTCTCGGTCCCAGACTGCCGTTCGTCAGTTTCAAATGTCCGAAAAAAGAAATCCAATTTGCCGGGCCCCGCACTCTGGCGAATGCCCCATGGACATGCGTTAATAAAAAATAAAACAAAAAAGAAAAGTACGCAAAAACCATGCACGGGGGAAGTGCACGGATGAACAAAAATCTGGCGACGGCTGCCAGGTTTCGGTCTCCCACCGTGCCACCGTGATTGGGGGCAGGCCTTGGCCAGGAGAGAACGTGTAGAAAATAAAAATTTCTATTTAAATGGCAAAAATCAACAAATGCAACGCAAAACAATCTAAAACACAAATCGAAATTAAATGACCGCACTAGCACACAAAAGCGGGCTACAGACACACCCTCGCCGAGCCAGAGAGGCAGCTGGAAACATGGAAAAACAAGCCACTCGGGTCCCAAAAACAAAAGAACACAAAAAAAAGACCATTCAGAGGGAAAAAAAAGCCCAGCAAGTGACTGAAATAAAGTGCAGCAGCTGCGCAGCTAGCCAACAAAAAAAAATAAAACAAAAAAAGGTAAGGCTAGGAACAGAGGATTGAAGTGGCAGTGGGAGGAGGAGCAGCAGCAGCATGGTGACGGTCAGTGTGTGGGGTGCGGGTTGGAGAGGGATAGCAGACGCGCGGGATGTGCAATTTCAACATTTCATTCAGCGACGAGTTTTGAATTTGATTTGCGAGTTTTTGTTTTTGTTGCTGTTGCTGCATGGAAAAGGGAGGGGGAGAACGGAACAGAAACGAATCCCCCATAGACCTTGGCTTTGGTCCGTCAACAATTTTGGTAACTGCAAGTCTTTAATTGAATTTTAAATAGTTGAAGATTTAAAAGGGAAACCTTCTAAACATATTAAAGGAAGGAAGTTAACTTTAAAATTTGTCTAGAGAATGGTTTGGGAATGTATTTGATGGATATTGAAGTGGCTGCTTGCCATTAGAACATATTTCTTTCATTCAGAATGACCTCAACACTATCCCTTTTGGTACTCTCTTTCTCTCACTAACTCTTTGCCATCAACCAAATTAATTAACTGTAAGCGTGCCAAACTAAATAAAGTCACTTGCTAGCCGTAAGGTTTGCTCCCTACCCTTTTGACCAGAAAAAACAAAAAAATAAATAGATATATAACCCAGAGAAACCCAAGCCAAGTGCCAAAACGAAACGCTTTACAATTAACAGTCCAACGCCCAGCAGAATGAACCCAACACCGAACCGGAATCCGATCCCAAAAGGGTGTCCCTCCCCTCCGCACGGGAATCGCTGCCCCTCTACGGTTAGACGCATATGTACAAGTCCGGGATGAAAAACAAAAAAAAGGGGAAAACTATGGTCAGGGTTTTAGGCGCCTAACGAGTGACACACGGACACGGGCAGCGCTGTAGGTGTGGATATATCAACACCTACACACGGATACACGCAGAGAAAACACAGACAGAGACAGAGACAATAAGTGTAATGGATTTGCTGGGTCAGAAAGAGAGAGCAAGTTGCAGCGGAAAATAAAAACGGTAACCGCAATTTGACCCAGGTTTTTACTTGCTTTACATTTCGTGGGGCCCCGACAAATATGCAGATTGGAATAGAGGGTTAGCCTGGGGTGGGTGTGGTGTTACGAGCATACCTGCGTCGCGTTTACTTTCAACATGTGCCACAGCAGCAGCAGCAGCACAGATACATGGAGCGGGGAGTGTCTGTTGTCTGTTGCGCCCGCGTTTTGGCAAACGCTTACAACAGCGTTAAATGGGGTTCATTCCGGGGGGGTTGTTGTTGACTGTTCCAAGAGAGGCTGCTGGTGGGTTGGGTGCGTGTGCATGCATGGGCTCGATATAACTAACCAAAAACCCAATGCAAACACACGACGAACGGTCAGAGCTGTGGAGCAATATAGATTCTTTGTGTTCGCATTTTCCTTTCGACTTTCGACTCTGCTTTGTGTGGACGGGCGCCGCTTTCGCTTGTTCTGGCTGGAGCCAACATACGCAATTTCCATTTCATTTTCCAATGTATGTCTGTGTGTGTGTAATGTATAAGGCCACATGTTCGTTTGATTCAACTGTGAAGGAGAGAGAGAGAGAGAGAGAGAGAGAGAGAGAAAGAGAGAGAGAGAGTCCAATGCATTCTCTACTCTGGCCTGCCTTTTTTCGATTCTTGATACGCAAATTCCTTGTCTCCGGTTCTGGGTGGTGCTCTGGCGCCGGCACCGCTTTTGTTGTTACGGTTCCCAGTTCTGTTTTGCTTAGTTCTATTCTGCATTGTCTTTTCACACAATTGTCAACACAGTAAATGCAAATCGCAAGCCTCCACCCTCATCGAGCTGCAAAATTGGAATACGAGCGCCTACTGGCATTTAAATGCGAAATTTGCACGCGATCAGCAAGCGGAATGGGTTCAACGTGTGGAGTGCCTGATTGTATTATAAGCAGGAACCCTAAATCCCATCAATCCTCCCTCTATCGTAGCCGTGCTGTGCCACATTTAAATCAAATTATTGACATTTGTTTAAAGGCAAGCGCAGGCGTAGACTGGCATACAAATGACTTAAATTTTGGGCACCCAAACTTAAAGTTTTCGAAGTAGCAAAATCAGCACTAAATACGACCCAAGCACGAGTCCAAGTCCTTTTGCCTGGCTGCCGGGTTGATAAGAGCCAGATCCGGATGGGGGTTGGGAAGGTGGCTGATTGGGGAAGTTGCCTTCGGGGGCAGCAACCCTTTGCCGCATTTGCGTTTGCTGTTGCCTCTGTTGCCACTGTTTCCCACTGTTGCCTTTGTCATGTTTTGTTTTTAATAGTTACTGAATCTCATTAGAATTTAGATGAGTCTTAATGAGTCATTGTTTTACACGTTAGACGTTGGCTCGCGCCAAAAGGACGCGGGCAAAGGACGAAGGACGAAGACAACAACGACGACGCCGGTGGCAACAACAACAACAACAACAGCAAAGGGGGGGGAGTCGACTCAGCACTCACAGGGATTTCAAAATAGTGCACAACTCGGAGACGTACAATAACCCAAAAAGTTTTCGAGTCAAGTCACAAAAAGGTGGAAAACGTGGCGCTGCCAGGAATGTCTCTGTTCCTGCCCCATCCACGGCCACACACACGTACACACACACACAAATACTTTGAAATGACACAGAGAGAATCGCAATGTGCGGCAAAACACAATGAAAATTTCATTTGATCTGCGCGACGCGACGCCTTGATGAGGCTGCGTCCTGCGTCCTGCGTCCTGCGTCCTGTCTCCGGCAGCAGCACAACCCTCCGGGGCCATGCCACAAAAGCGAAATAGGAAGAGGTTGTTGCCACCACCAGCAGCAGCAGGAGCAGCAGCATCACCATCATTGTGGCAGCTACACAATACAAAGACCAAACGAAACGAAACGAAACGAGTGACTGCCTCATTTAAGTGGCAACTTAAATGCCACGCACACTTGCGGAAATGATGCTGACTCCGGTCTCATCAGATAACCAAGACACTCACCGGTACGACTCGACTCTCGACCTGTGTGCCACAGAGTCAGAGTGGGGGGGGGGAATGCCAATGCCTATGCTCAAAGGGGAAAAATGTGGTAAAAGGATTGCGGCTTTCCAGCTTGCGGTAATCAACATTAAAAATCAGCATTATCATCAGCTCAGGCGGCGTCTAATGGTGACAATGACAGCGACAGCGACAGCGACAGCGCAGGATCTGGCTGGGGCAAAAGTTGAAAGTTGAAATTCCTTAAAGTGACTGCAGTTTCATTAGCGACTCAAGTTGATTGGCTTTCAGAATGTTCCACAAACAGCAGATGGCTCGCTGCATTGGCTGCTGCCTGCCAACTGGAGTCTGCGAGCATTTTAGTTGGGGGAGTCGCGTAATTAAGATGAAATTAAAGTGAAAAGTTAGCTTTAAGTTCGCCTCCTGCCACGGCTCCTTACACACTGGCCAGCGCTAATTAGATTTTTTTAGTTTCATTTAGCATTTAGCAGCAGAACAGCAGAAGCATCAGCAGCAGCAGCAGCATCAGCAGCAGGCCATGTCCATCTAGTCCACTCCAGACCCTCCTCTCTGATGCCCCCCCTTCCATGCCGGATGCAAATGAATGAAATTATAAGCACATTATACTTTTTAATGCGAGATGATTTGAGCCAAGCAAATTTAATTTAAAGATCTGCTGACTTGTCAAGATGCTGACACACAGCGACCCCAGCAACGCCCCTCAAGTCCAAGCCCCCAAGACCCAATGTCGTGTCATATATCAAAGCGTATCCCCCAGATAACCGCAGTGCCAAATTGTGGGCATAAGTGACTCTCAAAAGCACATAAATGTGGCAGGGACCATCCTCGCAGACGGACTGACTGACTGACGGACAAACGGATGGATGGAGCCCACTGATTGGGTTCTGGAATGGGTGTGTGCGGTGAGCAGTTTGGGCCAGCTTGGCATTGATCAAAGTCATAAGTCAGCGGCATACAAATCTCCATGTAAATATCCTTTTACAGTTGAGTTGTCCTTTTTAGGGGACAGACCGAGGCCCAGGCATCAGACTCCATCGCAGCACGTCTAAGCAACTGGATTATTAACATTTCAATATAATTTGTGCTGCTGATGTGTGTGTGTGTGTGTGTGTGTGTTCTGTGTGTGTGTGTGTGCGACTAGCATTCATATTCGTATTCTTGTAAGCAGCATCCGTGTCGGGGTCGGGGTTGGGTCGAGCCCAACTTTTTCCTGCTGACGACTGGGAAAATTAACGCGCCTCAGGACTTTGATCCTTTTTTTATATAGTATGTATATTTGGCAATTTCCCCAGCACCAACCCCCCTCTGCTCATGCTGCGTGTCAGTCTTCTTTATTTGCTTACATATTCATCAATTTGTGGGTTAAGTTGTGGGCGTTTCGGGCTGCGGGTCTGTGGATCTCTCTCTGCCTCTCTGTGGCCCGCACGTTTTGCGGTTGTTGGCGTCAAAATGTTTTGCTTGTTTTGGGGCTCTCACATGACAGCGGGCAGTCCCAGCAGTCGGTCAGCCGGTGGTTTTATAGCCGCCAACAAAACGCTTTTAGCTCTAATGCAGTCGAGAGTTCCCCACTTAGGCCCAGAAATAGTTCCCAGTTCATAATTGCCATTAGAGAGGCATGCAAATGGAATTCTTCTATCAGTAAAGTATGACCAGCGGATAGCTAAAACTATCGATGAAGGGACTGTAGCTGAAACTTTAACTTTGCGGCAAAACTGAAAGTGTCCTCGGGGGAGGTTTGTGCGTGTAATTAAACGTTTGCAGCTTATGTAAGACAAACAGGAAATAAGGTTTAGCACAAACGCATAAATAACAGCGAGGAAAATCAGTAACATATCCCTGTACCCTTCGTACGTACAGTGGAGAACATAAATAAACGCATACACAAACAATGAAAGCGGATAACATAAAATTTACAACAACTAAGACCAAGCAAGAGGCAGAGGGCAGGCAGAGGCAGGCCTAAGGAAGGCATAAAAGTGGATAGCTATACTACCAACACACACGTTGTAGGAAACGCACACAGTCACACTGAGTAGCTTCCGTCTTTAATCAAATGGTACAAGGGGGCGTTGCCGGCTGGCACTGGCACTGGCACTGGCACAACACTGCTGACACACTTAGTCCAACCGACTTGAGCACTCCTCCACTCACTATCCTTGCGACGAGGTTGTTAACGCTTTCCAGGCAGCACACGGACAGGGTAGAGGGTAGAGGGTACAGGGGACAGGGCACATGGCACGGACAGGTGCGTCCTCGGCAAATATACAAAACACTTGTAACTTGCCGTACGCCTAGAAAGGATTTATGATTAATTTATGTGCTCATGTCTCATATGTGTGTGTGCTGTAAGTACAAGTGTGTGTAAGACAACGACAACGACAACGACAACGAGCCGAATGAAATGATGGTAAAAACTTAATTAACTCATTACACATACGCACCGTTTTAATCAGCAAACGAGTCGCCAGGGAGTAACGGAAACAGAAGGAAACAACGGAAAAGAAATGAAATGAAAGGCAGGCAGTCGCCTCTACCTGTGCTGGGTACCTGGGAACCGCTTGACATGCTGACACCGAAGGCAATATGCGATGGCTGTGTATGGGTGGATGGGTGGAAGGGCTGGCTGCCAATCGAGGGATTTCGCGGTGCAAATTTAAAGCAGCCTTTGACTGCAATTAGTGGCCGACTCGTTTGTCTGTCTCTCACACGCCGACAGACACAGACATATAATCAAGACGAGTCGGGGGATGGGGCTCATAACGTACGTGCATTACGTAGAGTAGTCCATGGCAGTCCTCCAGTCATTCGCATGTTGCGTGCATGCCTCAATTGGCGGCCCTTGCCTTTGAGTTGACGTTGTGCAAAAGGGCGAAAGCAATAACCTGAGCACAGGGCAACGAGGCAACCTGCGAGCGACTGACGATTGATTTACAATAATGGTAACTACTCGAACCGAGCCGAGCCCCAGTCGGAGCCAGAGCCAGTGCCAGTCGTCGCGGGGGAAACCCGCAAAGGCTCCGCGCGCCGGACCCCTTTCGACTGCCTTCACAATGGGCTCATTAACGGTGGCGTATACGCAATTTCCAATTAAATAAAAAGTGTGCGAGCACACACACAGCCACACAGCCAAACAGCCGTTATATGTACAGACATTCATAAATATGTACGTATACATACACCTACGTACATCTGTATGTATTTATGTATGGTTACATAAGGGAACACGCACAGATTTACTCGTTATGGTTTGTGTGCGTAAAAGTATGTGTACTGCCTGTGTGTTTCTGTGTGTGTGTGTGTTTAAAAGACCAACATCACAGTCAGAGAACGATTCAGCCTGATGCCGGTGTGTCGCCTGCCAACCCACCTCTGCCCGCACCAACAGTCTTCATCAGTTCCGCAGCGCTGTCTGGAGCGTGGGGGAGGGAGTGGGTGATAGGGTGAAATTCCTTTTAATATTTATTTAACACAAAAGCTTTCCGCATTTCGCTTTTGCCCAGCGCTGCGGCGGCGACGACGCTGCCGTTAATTTTTCGCTTTGCTTTTCATTTTCGCAAAATTACCGGAAATGTTAATTTCTGCACGTGCAGCAGGCCAGGCCAGCGCAAGGCAGCGCAACCAAGTCGAGAACGAAGGACGCAGTGGCTGGGACATGCAGCAGTGGGGCATGGCAAGTCGGTCGCCAGGTCGAAGTCGAACCAGCCCTAGCCCTAGCCCCCTGCTGAATAGTGCTAATTATTTAGGGTAAGAATTCTCTCAGTGTGTGTGTGCGAGTGGTGGCTGGGGTTGGGTTTGGGGTGAGGGTTTAAGGGTTTGAGGGTTTGAGGCTTGAAACGACCCCCAAAAAATGTTGCACTGCATTGGCCCTTAGCCCATTACCACCCCACGTGCGTCGCTGTGCTGCCTCTGTACTTTGTGTCTTAGCTCTGGAGCTCAGCGCTGAGCTGAGCAGAACTGACACAAGAGCGCACGAAGGACAACGACGAGGACGACGACGACAGTCGCGACTTTTTCTGTGCCAAAGAGACAAAGCACACAAAAATAATAATAAATGATTGCAATTTGTGTATGTGTGTTCCTGTATGTGTATGCCTGTTTGCTTTTGCATGTGAGAGGCAACCCTCACCCGCTGCACTTGTGTTTGTGCAGCCTGCATGACAGCGAGAGGCTTTGAGTTTGTGCACTCGCCGCATGAGGCATACATACACATATAAACGTATACAATATACACACACAAACACACGATGTTTGGCTTGGATTCGAGCGTGCAAAAGTTTACTTAGATGAATGGGTTAATTAGTATTAATGGCAGCTTCTTCAGAAGGAAAGTGAACCAGCACAAAGCACAAGCAACATTCGAAAGATGTGACATCACATGATACTTATGATATGATATTATGGATGACATGAATGAGTTGAGAAAACTTTTCCATTCGCTGCCTGTGAAAACTAAACCTTCCTCGGTGCCTCCGGGCTCCTGTCAGGTTCTTTTTTTTGAGCTTGTCATCAGCCAAAGTCCCATCAATCTGCGCGGCTCTTTGTGATTTCAATTAACTTATCTCTGCTTATGCAGCATAAAATTATATATGAAAAAAAAAACTTTTCTTTGCCCCCCCCCCCCCCCCCCCCCTCCCCAATCCTTTTTTTTTTTTTTTTTTTTTTGTGTAATTGGGTTTAAAAAAAAAAAAGAAAGGGGGGGAAAAAAATAAAAAAA